>NC_084561.2:1045000-1200000 GCF_033978685.3 Nerophis lumbriciformis
CTCACTGAATAATATCCATGTGATCTTTATAAGTTTAAGTACACATTCTGATGGTGGAGCCTAACTCTAAAGTGTTTGTGAGTTGTAGTTTGTAAATGAACACTGAAATTCAAGTATTTATTTAATTTATATATATATATATATATATATGTATATGTATATATATATATATATATATATATATATATATATATATATATATATATATATATATATATATATATATATATATATATATATATATATATATATATATACCCTTCCATCACGCAAGACCTACTGACTCAAGCACTAGACTTCGCCTCAGACTACGACTCAATCACAGGCAACGAAAGAAACATCATCATCCACGCAAAAAACTCCATTCTCATCCACAACAGTACACCATGGCAAAAAAAGAACAATGCAACATTTGACGTCACTATGGGAAGTTTTGACGGAGCAGAAACGTGTGAACTCGTTGGGAGTTTCCTCCTCTCCCAGCTCGCTAGCCTCAATCTGAACCTTGGTATTTACCGTGATGACGGACTGGCAGTGTGTCGCGCCTCGCCAAGGAGCAGCGAGAATACCAAGAAGCGCATATGCCAAATCTTCAAAGAGAACGGCCTACGGATCACGATTGAAGCCAACAAGCAAACCGTCAACTTCCTTGACGTCACTTTCAACCTGAGAAATAACAGCTACCAACCATTCACAAAACCCAACACAACACTCCAATACGTGCACCATGACAGCAACCACCCACCCACCACCACGAAAAGAATACCTACCGGAATTAATAAAAGGCTATCGATGCTGTCATCTAGCAAAGCTGAATTTGACCAAGCAACCCCCCCGTACCAAAAAGCCCTTGATGAAAGCCGATACAATTTCACCCTCACCTATGAACCCACGCCAGGAAACCAGCCAAAAAAGAACAGAAAACGAAACGACATCATCTGGTACAACCCCCCATACAGCAAAAACGTCTCAACTAACATTGGACACAAATTCCTCAATCTGATTGACAAACACTTTCCCAAAGACAACACCCTAAGAAAAGTATTCAACAAGAACAACATTAAATTGAGCTACAGCTGCATGAACAATATACGACAAATCATCTCAAACCACAACAAAACAATTGCAAATGAGCCGTCGGCCCCCGGACAGAGCGACTCCAAAACCAACAAAGGCTGTAACTGTCGAAAGAAACCTGATTGCCCTCTCAACGGGGGGTGCTTACAAACATCAGTTGTCTACCAATCTAAGGTAACACGCAAGGACATTAACACATCCGACACATATGTAGGATTAACCGAGGGAGAGTTCAAAACCAGATGGAACAATCACAAGGCTTCTTTCAGGAACCAAAACCTGCGGAATACCACAGAACTCAGCAAACACATTTGGGACCTCAAAGACAATAATGTTGAATATTCAATAACATGGCAAATTCTTGCATCCAGCACACCTTACAATAGTGGTAATAAAAGATGCAACCTATGCTTGAAAGAGAAACTGTTTATTATTTACCGTCCAGACCTGTCATCCCTCAACAAGCGCAGCGAAATTGTGACAGCATGCCGCCACAGACGGAAACACCTCCTAGGTAACACATGAGCCAATCACCACGCCCCTACGCCAGCCTGTACCCACCCACTCTGTGCCCTATATAAACCATGGTATGCGAATGCTCCCATTAAAATCTCCTGATGATTGAGGGTACCCCCCCTCATGAAACAGGCCTGTAGAGATGAAATAGTCTTGTGATTTTTTTTCCCACACATACATATATATATATATATATATATATATATATATATATATATATATATATATATATATATATATATATAGCTAGAATTCACTGAAAGCCAAGCTTCTTTTCTTGTGTACATTTTGCAGGTTTAAACCTCAGCCTCAAATATTTTGTTACTTGACGAATACTACCTGCTAGCATGCTAACGTTAGTAGGCTAACTTTTAAAATGTTTAGCAAATTTTATAAGTATACCCCAGAGTCATATTTTGGTACTTGACGTACGCTAACAGTACCATGCTAGCATTTTTTTTAACAATGCTTCCAGGTAAACATTGCAGAGTAATATATTTTGATGCTACAGTTTGTATTTTAGCATGCTAACATTAGCATTCAAGCTTTTTAGATAGCTTTTAGACACTTGAGTGTCATGTATTTTGGCATTTCACTAATGCTAACTGTTAGCTTTTGAGCCTCACTTTGCTCATATATTTTGATGCTACAGTTTGTATTTTAGCATGCTAACATTAGCATTCAAGCTTTTTAGATAGCTTTTAGACACTTGAGTGTCATGTATTTTGGTATTTCACTAATGCTAACTGTTAGCTTTTGAGCCTCACTTTGCTCATATATTTTGTTATTTGCCGCTACAGTAGGAAGGGGATTCATGTGGCCCCATTTGTCGCGGTTTAACCTGACACATGAAAACATAAAACGTGACAAATTGGGGGCGGGTGCACTATCCACTTTAGCCGCCAGATGGCAGTAGCGTGTTAAATGTCTTAAAATGTGTTTTGTGGCAATTCCAACTTTGCTAAGTAGAGTGGCGCTTTCTGTCATTTTCAGCAGACTGCATTGCAAAATTATTAACCCCCCAAGACCTTCCTCTCAGGCAAAATACCCCCAGGAATGGGGTCGTATGCAACCTTACCGACTGTTTCTGACCAGTATGCTAACTTGTTAGCATTTCAGCTCAGCTCTGGCTAGTCAGCATTCAAATGGCATTTTCTAGATCTTTGACAAAAATCTACAGTTGGTACTTGGTTTGGACCGTGAAAACAACCAAAATGTTCCCCGCCTCCTTTGATGTGTCAGTCTGAGTCTGTGGCACCCCCCGGGTTAGGGGCTAGGTCCAAAGTTCAACTTATTTTAGTTCTCTTTGACAAGGACTCGATTGCTCAGGCGTACTTCCAGCTCTGCCGATCAGGTTCCGTCAGAACTTGCCGAGCGCGCCCCAGCCTTCACTGGGACCGCCGGTCCAGAAGGGTGTGGCAAAGCGGGAATATCTCTATGTTTTATCTCTGTGTTTATCGGTATGGGTACCTTCCCTCAATTAGGCAGCCTGTTGCCGCCTCCTCCTGCCGTGCCGCTTGTGTTCCGTCAGAACTTGCCGAGCGCCCCCGCCTTCACCCAGACCGCCGACAACAGGTCAGCCGGTCCAGAAGGCTGCGGCAAGGCGGGAAGATCTCCGTGTTTTATCTCGGCGTTGATCGGCATGGGAACTTTCCCGTGGCGGCCTCCTCCTGCCGTGCCGATCAGGTTCTGTCAGAACTTGCCGAACGCCCCCGCCTTCCCCAGGACCGCCGACAGCAGGTCAGCTGGTCCAGAAGGGTGTGGCAAGGCGGTGGCGGAAGGATTTCCATGTTTTATGTCAGCGTTAGTCGGGATGGGTACCTTCCCTCAATTAGGCAGCCTGTTGCCGCCTCCTCCTGCCGTGCCGCTTGTGTTCTGTCAGAACTTGCCGAGCGCCCCCGCCTTCACTCAGACCGCCGACAACAGGTCAGCCGGTCCAGAAGGCTGCGGCAAGGCGGGAAGATCTCCGTGTTTTATCTCGGCGTTGATCGGCATGGGAACTTTCCGTCTATCCGGCGCCCCGTGTCCGCCTCCTCCTGCCGTGCCGATCAGGCTCTGTCAGAACTTGCCGAACGCCCCCGCCTTCCCCAGTACCGCCGACAGCAGGTCAGCCGGTCCAGAAGGGTGTGGCAAGGCGGTGGCGGAAGGATTTCCATGTTTTATGTCAGCGTTAGTCGGGATGGGTACCTTCCCTCTATCCGGTGCCCCGGGCCCGCCTCCCGCCATGCTGCTCTTGCTGTTCTCGGCGGTGGGCATGGCGGCGCCCAGGTGTGGGTGCCCCGCCGCCGGTGTCCCCGTGGGCTCCATGCCGCCCTGACAGCAGCACAGCAGGCGGAAAAAGGCGGCCCTCATCTCCCGGCTGGAGAGCGTGTAGATGAGAGGGTTGAGGGCGGAGTTGAGCACCGCCAGGGCGATGAACCAGTCCACCTGGTAGAGGACGGGGCACCTGGCGGGGCTGCAGCCCACGTCCAGCAGCAACAGGAGGAAGAGCGGCGCCCAGCACGCCAGGAAGACGCCCAGGACGATCACCACGGTCCTCAGCAGAGCCAGGGAGCACTCGGAGGGTCGGCTGCTGACCCGGCGTCCGCTGGAGGTGACCAGGCGGTAGATCCGGATGTAGAGGATGACGATGGCGACCAGCAGGGCGCTGAAGACGCTGATGCAGAAGGCCACGTAGCTCTTGGCGTAGAGCGGCAGCACCGTGGAGCAGGAGCCCAGGCGCTCCAAGCAGTTCCACCCCAGGCTGGGCAGGGCGCCCAGGAGCACCGAGACCAACCAGCACGCCGCCAGCAGGCCCAGGAGCCTCCCCCGGCTCGCCGTCTCGCACGGGCGCAGCCTCACCATGGTCATGTGCCTCTCGATGCCGATGGCCAGCAGGCTGAAGGTGGAGGCGTTGAGCGCCACGAACATGCTGCCCTCCCTCGCCAGCCACTGCGCCGGCGTCAGGAAGAAGGTGTTCCTCCCCGACGTGAAGATGTTGACCACGTACGCCACGCCGGCCAGCAGGTCGGACAGCGCCAGGTTGCCGATGAGGAAGTACATGCGGCTGTGGAAGCGCTTGTTGCGCCACAGCGCTAGCAGCACCGTCACGTTCTCCAGCACGATGAGCACGCAGATGAGGAGCAGCACCGCCGTCTTGCAGCCGCCGCCGCCGCCGCGGGGACGCTCCCACTTGCCCGAGTGGTTGTAGTGGCCGACGATGACCACGTTCATGCCCTCCTCCAGCAGGTTGCCCATGGCGCCGTCTCTCGCTCACACAGCAGGGGGCGCCGCCGCCGCACCGCGCTCGGCAGGATGTGGCATCCTGCACAGGCTCTGCAGACCAAACATGAGATATAATCATCTCAAGAAATACAAATTATTATTACTTTTAACACTAACTGTCATTAATCTCGTTATATGCAAATATAATGACAATAAAGTCCATTCTACTCTATCATCACACATGCACATAACAAAAAAGGAGCTTTTTTTAATGAGAATGTATGAGAAATAACTATAATTCATGTGGAACAGATAAAAAAAAAACTTTTTAAAGCGCCAAGAGGCTCCTAATGTACTCAAGTTTCATTAGCAAAAAACAAAATACAACTTTTATGAGAGTTTTAGCTAAAATCAAAGAAAAACAACTCACCAGATGTGATGATGTCATCCCCCCATGCGTTATCTACCTCCTCTGTGGGCCGTGTTCCTCCCCTAAACAGCAGAATATGTGTTCATGTATGAATAGTAATCCTGCAGCAAAGTTGGAGCTGTGTTCTTCCACAAGTGTCGTCGCTCTGTGAGCGTAACGTGGAACTCTGCACTGCTCCCACTCTGGTGGGCGGGGCCTCCTCCAGTCCAGCCTCCTGTGGGAGGATGCTCTTCTCACGTCCAAACTGAGGGCCACACACTGACAAATCAAAGCATGCAGGGGGGCCATTTTCATCATTTTCATTTTCAGAACTAATAAAATATATAGATTTTTTCACAAAAGTCACAAAAATGCTAAAGATAAGTCATATTATTTTTATTTATTTATATATTTTTTAATCTCTAGATCAACTTCAGGTCTTTGTGTCGATCGTAAGTGTTTTTTGTTTCTATGCTTCATGCGCTTTTTGTCAAAATCCTCTTTTTTTATGGCAAAAAAACACTAAATATGCAATATTTCCCCTCCAAAAAATGTTCAAAGTGTAATATTTGATGTGAAGTAATTGAAGCCTTAAATAGGTCAATAACGCAAAACACCATTGATTATCATTATTCATTATTTATTGAGCAATGTTTTAAAATAAGTTATATATATATTGTTTGTTGTTGTTTCATCACTTGATTAACTCGGATCTATTTGTCGATATTAAGTGATTTTTTTTGTTTCCATGTTTTTGCGCTTTTTGTCAAAATCCTGTTTTTTATGGCAAAAACACAAAATATAAAATATTTTTCCCCCAAAATTTTTTTTAAAGTGTAATATTTGATGTGAAGTAATTGAAGCCATAAATAGGTAAATAATTCATAACACCCTTTATTTTAATTCATTATTATTTATTGAGCAATGACATGTTTTAAAATAAGTTATATATATATTGTTTGTTGTTGTTTCATCACTTGATTAACTCAGATCTATTTGTCGATATTAAGTGATTTTTTTTGTTTCTATGTTTTATGCGCTTTTTGTCAAAATCCTGTTTTTTATGGCAAAAACACAAAATATAAAATATTTTTCCCCCCAAAAAATGTTCAAAGTGGAATATTTGATGTAAAGTAATTGGAGCCTTAAATAGGTCAATAATTCATAACACTCTTTATTTTAATTCATTATTATTTATAGAGCAATGACAGTAAAAAAAATCTAGGGGATCCAAAAAGTCCCACTCATAAAACTGTTAAATGTTAATGTTAATGTTAAAAAAATAAAAATAATTTAAATATTGTTTTATCACTTGATTAACTGGGATCTATTTGTCGATACTAAGTGATTTTTTTTTCTTCTTCAGAATCCTGTTTTTAATGGGAAAAACACCATTGATTATCATTATTCATTATTTATTGAGCAATGTTTTAAAATAAGTTATATATATATTGTTTGTTGTTGTTTCATCACTTGATTAACTCAGATCTATTTGTCGATATTAAGTGATTTTTTTTGTTCTATGTTTTTGCGCTTTTTGTCAAAATCCTGTTTTTTATGGCAAAAACACAAAATATAAAATATTTTTCCCCAAAAAAATTTTCAAAGTGGAATATTTGATGTAAAGTAATTGAAGCCTTAAATAGGTCAATAATTCATAACACTCTTTATTTTAATTAATTATTTATAGAGCAATGACATTTGAAATAAATAAAAAAACTCTTGGAGGTCCTCTCATAAAAATATAAAAAATAAGTTATATATACATTTTTTGGGGAATATTGTTTCATCACTTGATCAACTTTAGGTCTCAGTGATTTTTTTTTTTGTTTCTATGTTTTATGCGCTTTTTGTCAAAATCCTGTTTTTTATGGCAAAAACACAAAATATGAAATATTTTCTGCCCAAAAAATTTTCAAAGTGTAATATTTGATGTGAAGTAATTGAAGCCATAAATAGGTAAATAATTCATAACACCCTTTATTTTAATTCATTATTATCTATTGAGTAATGACGGTTAAAAAAATCTTGGGAATCAAAAAGTCCCACTCATAAAACTGTTAAATGTTAATGTTAATGTTAAAAAAAAAAATAAAAAAAAATTTAAATATTGTTTTATCACTTGATTAACTGGGATCTATTTGTCAATACTAAGTGTTTTTTTTTTTCCAGAATCCTGTTTTTAATGGGAAAAACACCATTGATTATCATTATTCATTATTTATTGAGCAATGTTTTAAAATAAGTTATATATATATTGTTTGTTGTTGTTTCATCACTTGATTAACTCAGATCTATTTGTCGATATTAAGTGATTTTTTTTGTTCTATGTTTTTGCGCTTTTTGTCAAAATCCTGTTTTTTATGGCAAAAACACAAAATATAAAATATTTTTCCCCCAAAAAATTTTTTAAAGTGGAATATTTGATGTAAAGTAATTGGAGCCTTAAATAGGTCAATAATTCATAACACTCTTTATTTTAATTCATTATTATTTATAGAGCAATGACAGTAAAAAAAAATCTTGGGGATCCAAAAAGTCCCACTCATAAAACTGTTAAATGTTAATGTTAATGTTAAAAAAAATAAAAAAAAATTAAATATTGTTTTATCACTTGATTAACTGGGATCTATTTGTCGATACTAAGTGATTTTTTTTTTTTTTCAGAATCCTGTTTTTAATGGGAAAAACACCATTGATTATCATTATTCATTATTTATTGAGCAATGTTTTAAAATAAGTTATATATATATTGTTTGTTGTTGTTTCATCACTTGATTAACTCAGATCTTTTGTCGATATTAAGTGATTTTTTTTGTTCTATGTTTTATGCGCTTTTTGTCAAAATGATGTTTTTTATGGCAAAAACACAAAATATAAAATATTTTTCCCCCCAAAAAATGTTCAAAGTGGAATATTTGATGTAAAGTAATTGGAGCCTTAAATAGGTCAATAATTCATAACACTCTTTATTTTAATTCATTATTATTTATAGAGCAATGACATTTGAAATAAATAAAAAAAACTCTTCGAGGTCCTCTCATAAAAATATAAAAAATAAGTTATATATACATTTTTGGGGGAATATTGTTTCATCACTTGATCAACTTTAGGTCTAAGTGATTTTTTTTTTGTTTCTATGTTTTATACGCTTTTTGTCAAAATCCTGTTTTTTATGGCAAAAACACAAACAATAAAATATTTTTCCCCCCAAAAAATGTTCAAAGTGTAATATTTGATGTGAAGTAATTGGAGCCTTAAATAGGTAAATAATTCATAACACTCTTTATTTTAATTCATTATTATTTATTGAGCAATGACAGTTAAAAAAAAATCTTGGGGATCCAAAAAGTCCCACTCATAAAACTGTTAAATGTTAATGTTAATGTTAAAAAAAAAAAAATTAAATATTGTTTTATCACTTGATTAACTGGGATATATTTGTCGATACTAAGTGATTTTTTTTTTTTTTTTCAGAATCCTGTTTTTAATGGGAAAAACACCATTGATTATCATTATTCATTATTTATTGAGCAATGTTTTAAAATAAGTTATATATATATTGTTTGTTGTTGTTTCATCACTTGATTAACTCGGATCTATTTGTCGATATTAAGTGATTTTTTTTTTGTTCTATGTTTTTGCGCTTTTTGTCAAAATTCTGTTTTTTATGGCAAAAACACAAAATATAAAATATTTATCCCCCCAAAAAATTTCAAAGTGTAATATTTGATGTAAAGTAATTGGAGCCTTAAATAGGTCAATAATTCATAACACTCTTTATTTTAATTCATTATTATTTATAGAGCAATGACATTTGAAATAAATAAAAATAACTCTTGGAGGTCCTCTCATAAAAATATAAAAAAATCCATCCATCCATCCATTTTTCTACCGCTTATTCCCTTTGGGGTCGCGGGGGGCGCTGGAGCCTATCTCAGCTACAATCGGGCGGAAGGCGGGGTACACCCTGGACAAGTCGCCACCTCATCGCAGGTATATAGATATAAAAAAATAAGTTATATATACATTTTTTGGGGAATATTGTTTCATCACTTGATCAACTTTAGGTCTAAGTGATTTTTTTTTGTTTCTATGTTTTATGCGCTTTTTGTCAAAATCCTGTTTTTTATGGCAAAAACACAAAATATGAAATATTTTCTGCCCAAAAAATGTTCAAAGTGTGAAGTAATTGGAGCCTTAAATAGGTCAATAATTCATAACACTCTTTATTTTAATTCATTATTATTTATTGAGCAATGACAGTAAAAAAAAATCTTGGGGATCCAAAAAGTCCCACTCATAAAACTGTTAAATGTTAATGTTAATGTTAAAAAAAAAAAAATAAAAAAAAAATTAAATATTGTTTTATCACTTGATTATCTGGGATCTATTTGTCGATACTAAGTGATTTTTTTTTTTTTTCAGAATCCTGTTTTTAATGGGAAAAACACCATTGATTATCATTATTCATTATTTATTGAGCAATGTTTTAAAATAAGTTATATATATATTGTTTGTTTTTGTTTCATCACCTGATTAACTCAGATCTATTTGTCGATATTAAGTGATTTTTTTTGTTCTATGTTTTTGCGCTTTTTGTCAAAATCCTGTTTTTTATGGCAAAAACACAAATTATAAAATATTATTCCCCAAAAAATTTTTTTAAAGTGGAATATTTGATGTAAAGTAATTGGAGCCTTAAATAGGTCAATAATTCATAACACTCTTTATTTTAATTCATTATTATTTATAGAGCAATGACATTTGAAATAAATAAAAAAAACTCTTGGAGGTCCACTCATAAAAATATAAAAAATAAGTTATATATACATTTTTTGGGGAATATTGTTTCATCACTTGATCAACTTTAGGTCTAAGGGATTTTTTTTTGTTTCTATGTTTTATGCACTTTTTGTCAAAATCCTGTTTTTTATGGCAAAAACACAAAATATAAAATATTTTTCCCCCCAAAAAATGTTCAAAGTGTAATATTTGATGTAAAGTAATTGGAGCCTTAAATAGGTCAATAATTCATAACACTCTTTATTTTAATTCATTATTATTTATAGAGCAATGACAGTAAAAAAAATCTTGGGGATACAAAAAGTCCCACTCATAAAACTGTTAAATGTTAATGTTAATGTTAAAAAACAAAACAAAAAAATTAAATATTGTTTTATCACTTGATTAACTGGGATCTATTTGTCGATATTAAGTGATTTTTTTTTTCAGAATCCTGTTTTTAATGGGAAAAACACCATTGATTATCATTATTCATTATTTATTGAGCAATGTTTTAAAATAAGTTATATATATATTGTTTGTTGTTGTTTCATCACTTGATTAACTCGGATCTATTTGTCGATATTAAGTGATTTTTTTTTGTTCTATTTTTTATGCGCTTTTTGTTAAAATCCTGTTTTTTATGGCAAAAACACAAAATATAAAATATTTATCCCCCCAAAAAATGTTCAAAGTGTAATATTTGATGTAAAGTAATTGGAGCCTTAAATAGGTCAATAATTCATAACACTCTTTATTTTAATTCATTATTATTTATAGAGCAATGACATTTGAAATAAATAAAAAAAACTCTTGGAGGTCCACTCATAAAAATATTAAAAATAAGTTATATATACATTTTTGGGGGAATATTGTTTCATCACTTGATCAACTTTAGGTCTAAGGAATTTTTTTTGTTTCTATGTTTTATGCGCTTTTTGTCAAAATCCTGTTTTTTATGGCAAAAACACAAAATATAAAATATTTTTCCCCAAAAATTTTTTTCAAAGTGGAATATTTGATGTAAAGTAATTGAAGCCTTAAATAGGTCAATAATTCATAACACTCTTTATTTTAATTCATTATTATTTATAGAGCAATGACAGTAAAAAAAAATCTTGGGGATCCAAAAAGTCCCACTCATAAAACTGTTAAATGTTAATGTTAATGTTAAAAAAAAAAAAAATTAAATATTGTTTTATCACTTGATTAACTGGGATCTATTTGTCGATACTAAGTGATTTTTTTTTTCTTTCAAAATCCTGTTTTTAATGGGAAAAACACCATTGATTATCATTATTCATTATTTATTGAGCAATGTTTTAAAATAAGTTATATATATATTGTTTGTTGTTGTTTCATCACTTGATTAACTCGGATCTATTTGTCGATATTAAGTGATTTTTTTTGTTCTATGTTTTTGCGCTTTTTGTCAAAATCCTGTTTTTTATGGCAAAAACACAAAATATAAAATATTTTTCGCCCCAAAAATTTTTCAAAGTGGAATATTTGATGTGCAGTAATTGGAGCCTTAAATAGGTCAATAATTCACAACACTCTTTATTTTAATTCATTATTATTTATAGAGCAATGACAGTAAAACAAATCTTGGGGATCCAAAAAGTCCCACTCATAAAAATGTTAAATGTTAAAGTTAATGTTAAAAAAAAAATTAAAAAATTAAATATTGTTTTATTACTTGATTAACTGGGATCTATTTGTCGATACTAAGTGATTTTTTTTTTTCAGAATCCTGTTTTTAATGGGAAAAACACCATTGATTATCATTACTCATTATTTATTGAGCAATGTTTTAAAATAAGTTATATATATATTGTTTGTTGTTGTTTCATCACTTGATTAACTCGGATCTATTTGTCGATATTAAGTGATTTTTTTTGTTCTATGTTTTTGCGCTTTTTGTCAAAATCCTGTTTTTTATGGCAAAAACACAAAATATAAAATATTTTTCGCCCCAAAAAATGTTCAAAGTGGAATATTTGATGTGCAGTAATTGGAGCCTTAAATAGGTCAATAATTCACAACACTCTTTATTTTAATTCATTATTATTTATAGAGCAATGACAGTAAAACAAATCTTGGGGATCCAAAAAGTCCCACTCATAAAAATGTTAAATGTTAAAGTTAATGTTAAAAAAAAAATTAAAAAATTAAATATTGTTTTATTACTTGATTAACTGGGATCTATTTGTCGATACTAAGTGATTTTTTTTTTTCAGAATCCTGTTTTTAATGGGAAAAACACCATTGATTATCATTACTCATTATTTATTGAGCAATGTTTTAAAATAAGTTATATATATATTGTTTGTTGTTGTTTCATCACTTGATTAACTCAGATCTATTTGTCGATATTAAGTGATTTTTTTTGTTCTATGTTTTTGCGCTTTTTGTCAAAATCCTGTTTTTTATGGCAAAAACACAAAATATAAAATATTTTTCCCCCCAAAAAATTTTCTAAGTGGAATATTTGATGTAAAGTAATTGGAGCCTTAAATAGGTCAATAATTCATAACACTCTTTATTTTAATTCATTATTATTTATAGAGCAATGACATTTGAAATAAATAAAAAAAACTCTTGGAGGTCCACTCATAAAAATATAAAAAATAAGTTATATATACATTTTTTGGGGATATTGTTTCATCACTTGATCAACTTAAGGTCTAAATGATTTTTTTTTTGTTTCTATGTTTTATGCGCTTTTTGTCAAAATCCTGTTTTTTATGGCAAAAACACAAAATATAAAATATTTTTCCCCCCAAAAAATGTTCAAAGTGGAATATTTGATGTAAAGTAATTGGAGCCTTAAATAGGTCAATAATTCATAACACCCTTTATTTTAATTCATTATTATTTATAGAGCAATGACAGTAAAACAAATCTTGGGGATCCAAAAAGTCCCACTCATAAAACTGTTAAATGTTAATGTTAATGTTAAAAAAAATAAAAATAATTTAAATATTGTTTTATCACTTGATTAAATGGGATCTATTTGTCGATACTAAGTGATTTTTTTTTTCAGAATCCTGTTTTTAATGGGAAAAACACCATTGATTATCATTATTCATTATTTATTGAGCAATGTTTTAAAATAAGTTATATATATATTGTTTGTTGTTGTTTCATCACTTGATTAACTCAGATCTATTTGTCGATATTAAGTGATTTTTTGTGTTCTATGTTTTTGCGCTTTTTGTCAAAATCCTGTTTTTTATGGCAAAAACACAAAATATAAAATATTTTCCCCCAAAAAAATGTTCAAAGTGGAATATTTGATGTGAAGTAATTGGAGCCTTAAATAGGTCAATAATTCATAACACTCTTTATTTTAATTCATTATTATTTATAGAGCAATGACATTTGAAATAAATAAAAAAAACTCTTGGAGGTCCTCTCATAAAAATATAAAAAATAAGTTATATATACATTTTTGGGGGAATATTGTTTCATCACTTGATCAACTTTAGGTCTAAGTGATTTTTTTTTTGTTTCTATGTTTTATGCGCTTTTTGTCAAAATCCTGTTTTTTATGGCAAAAACACAAAATATAAAATATTTTTCCCCCAAAAAAATGTTCAAAGTGGAATATTTGATGTGAAATAATTGAAGCCATAAATAGGTAAATAATTCATAACACCCTTTATTTTAATTCATTATTATTTATTGAGTAATGACAGTTAAAAAAAATCTTGGGGATCCAAAAAGTCCCACTCATAAAACTGTTAAATATTAATGTTAATGTTAAAAAAAACAAAAAAACATTTAAATATTGTTTTATCACTTGATTAACTGGGATCTATTTGTCGATACTTAGTGATTTTTTTTTTTTTTCAGAATCCTGTTTTTAATGGGAAAAACACCATTGATTATCATTATTCATTATTTATTGAGCAATGTTTTAAAATAAGTTATATATATATATTGTTTGTTGTTGTTTCATCACTTGATTAACTCGGATCTATTTGTCGATATTAAGTGATTTTCTTTGTTCTATGTTTTTGCGCTTTTTGTCAAAATCCTGTTTTTTATGGCAAAAACACAAAATATAAAATATTTTTCCCCCCAAAAAATGTTCAAAGTGTAATATTTGATGTAAAGTAATTGGAGCCTTAAATAGGTCAATAATTCATAACACTCTTTATTTTAATTCATTATTATTTATTGAGCAATGACAGTAAAAAAAATCTCGGGGATCCAAAAAGTCCCACTCATAAAACTGTTAAATGTTAATGTTAATGTTAAAAAAAAATAAAAAATTAAATATTGTTTTATCACTTGATTAACTGGGATCTATTTGTCGATATTAAGTGATTTTTTTTTTTTTCAGAATCCTGTTTTTAATGGGAAAAACACCATTGATTATCATTATTCATTATTTATTGAGCAATGTTTTAAAATAAGTTATATATATATTGTTTGTTGTTGTTTCATCACTTGATTAACTCAGATCTATTTGTTGATATTAAGTGATTTTTTTTGTTCTATGTTTTTGCGCTTTTTGTCAAAATCCTGTTTTTTATGGCAAAAACACAAAATATAAAATATTTTCCCCCAAAAAAATGTTCAAAGTGGAATATTTGATGTGAAGTAATTGGAGCCTTAAATAGGTCAATAATTCATAACACTCTTTATTTTAATTCATTATTATTTATAGAGCAATGACATTTGAAATAAATAAAAAAAACTCTTGGAGGTCCTCTCATAAAAATATAAAAAATAAGTTATATATACATTTTTGGGGGAATATTGTTTCATCACTTGATCAACTTTAGGTCTAAGTGATTTTTTTTTTGTTTCTATGTTTTATGCGCTTTTTGTCAAAATCCTGTTTTTTATGGCAAAAACACAAAATATAAAATATTTTTCCCCCCAAAAAATGTTCAAAGTGTAATATTTGATGTAAAGTAATTGAAGCCTTAAATAGGTCAATAATTCATAACATTCTTTATTTTAATTCATTATTATCTATAGAGCAAGGAGAGTAAAAAAAAATCTTGGGGATCCAAAAAGTCCCACTCATAAAACTGTTAAATGTTAATGTTAATGTTAAAAAAAAAAAATAATTAAATATTGTTTTATCACTTGATTAACTGGGATCTATTTGTCGATACTAAGTGATTTTTTTTTTTTTTCAGAATCCTGTTTTTAATGGGAAAAACACCATTGATTATCATTATTCATTATTTATTGAGCAATGTTTTAAAATAAGTTATATATATATTGTTTGTTGTTGTTTCATCACTTGATTAACTCAGATCTATTTGTCGATATTAAGTGATTTTTTTTTTTGTTCTATGTTTTATGCGCTTTTTGTCAAAATCCTGTTTTTTATGGCAAAAACACAAAATATAAAATATTTCCCCCCCCAAAAAATGTTCAAAGTGTAATATTTGATGTAAAGTAATTGGAGCCTTAAATAGGTCAATAATTCATAACACTCTTTATTTTAATTCATTATTATTTATAGAGCAATGACAGTAAAAAAAATCTTGGGGATCCAAAAAGTCCCACTCATAAAACTGTTAAATGTTAATGTTAATGTTAAAAAAAAAAATAAAAAAATTAAATATTGTTTTATCACTTGATTAACTGGGATCTATTTGTCGATACTAAGTGATTTTTTATTTTTTTTCAGAATCTTGTTTTTTAATGGGAAAAACACCATTGATTATCATTATTCATTATTTATTGAGCAATGTTTTAAAATAAGTTATATATATATTGTTTGTTGTTGTTTCATCACTTGATTAACTCGGATCTATTTGTCGATATTAAGTGATTTTTTTTTGTTCTATGTTTTTGCGCTTTTTGTCAAAATCCTGTTTTTTATGGCAAAAACACAAAATATAAAATATTTTTCCCCCCAAAAAATGTTCAAAGTGTAATATTTGATGTAAAGTAATTGGAGCCTTAAATAGGTCAATAATTCATAACACTCTTTATTTTAATTCATTATTATTTATAGAGCAATGACATTTGAAATAAATAAAAAAAAACTCTTGGAGGTCCACTCATAAAAATATAAAAAATAAGTTATATATACATTTTTTGGGGAATATTGTTTCATCACTTGATCAACTTTAGGTCTAAGTGATTTTTTTTTTGTTTCTATGTTTTATGCGCTTTTTGTCAAAATCCTGTTTTTTATGGCAAAAACACAAAATATGAAATATTTTCTGCCCAAAAAATGTTCAAAGTGGAATATTTGATGTGAAATAATTGGAGCCTTAAATAGGTCAATAATTCATAACACTCTTTATTTTAATTCATTATTATTTATTGAGCAATGACAGTTAAAAAAAAATCTTGGGGATCCAAAAAGTCCCACTCATAAAACTGTTAAATGTTAATGTTAATGTTAAAAAAAAAAAAAAAAAATTTAAATATTGTTTTATCACTTGATTAACTGGGATCTATTTGTCGATATTAAGTGATTTTTTTTTTTTCAGAATCCTGTTTTTAATGGGAAAAACACCATTGATTATCATTATTCATTATTTATTGAGCAATGTTTTAAAATAAGTTATATATATATTGTTTGTTGTTGTTTCATCACTTGATTAACTCAGATCTATTTGTCGATATTAAGTGATTTTTTTTGTTCTTTGTTTTTGCGCTTTTTGTCAAAATCCTGTTTTTTATGGCAAAAACACAAAATATAAAATATTTTTCCCCCCAAAACATTTTCAAAGTGTAATATTTGATGTAAAGTAATTGGAGCCTTAAATAGGTCAATAATTCATAACACTCTTTATTTTAATTCATTATTATTTATAGAGCAATGACATTTGAAATAAATTAAAAAAAAATCTTGGAGGTGCACTCATAAAAATATAAAAAATAAGTTATATATACATTTTTGGGGGGAATATTGTTTCATCACTTGATCAACTTTAGGTCTAAGTGATTTTTTTTTTGTTTCTATGTTTTATGCGCTTTTTGTCAAAATCCTGTTTTTTATGGCAAAAACACAAAATATGAAATATTTTCTGCCCAAAAAATGTTCAAAGTGTAATATTTGATGTGAAGTAATTGAAGCCATAAATAGGTAAATAATTCATAACACCCTTTATTTTAATTCATTATTATTTATTGAGCAATGACAGTAAAAAAAATCTCGGGGTTCCAAAAGTCCCACTCATAAAACTGTTAAATGTTAATGTTAATGTTAAAAAAAAAAAAAAAAAAATTAAATATTGTTTTATCACTTGATTAACTGGGATCTATTTGTCGATACTAAGTGATTTTTTTTTTTTTCAGACTCCTGTTTTTAATGGGAAAAACACCATTGATTATCATTATTCATTATTTATTGAGCAATGTTTTAAAATAAGTTATATATATATTGTTTGTTGTTGTTTCATCACTTGATTAACTCGGATCTATTTGTCGATATTAAGTGATTTTTTTTGTTCTATGTTTTATGCGCTTTTTGTCAAAATCCTGTTTTTTATGGCAAAAACACAAAATATAAAATATTTTTCCCCCCCAAAAATTTTCAAAGTGGAATATTTGATGTAAAGTAATTGGAGCCTTAAATATGTCAATAATTCATAACACTCTTTATTTTAATTCATTATTATTTATAGAGCAATGACATTTAAAATAAATAAAAAAAACTCTTGGAGGTTCACTCATAAAAATATAAAAAAATAAGTTATATATACATTTTTTGGGGGAATATTGTTTCATCACTTGATCAACTTTAGGTCTAAGTGATTTTTTTTGTTTCTATGTTTTATGCGCTTTTTGTCAAAATCCTGTTTTTTATGGCAAAAACACAAAATATGGAATATTTTTTGCCCAAAAAATGTTCAAAGTGTAATATTTGATGTGGAGTAATTGAAGCCTTAAATAGGTCAATAATTCATAACACTCTTTATTTTAATTCATTATTATTTATAGAGCAATGACAGTTAAAAAAAAATCTTGGGGATCCAAAAAGTCCCACTCATAAAACTGTTAAATGTTAATGTTAATGTTAAAAAAATAAAAATAAATAAATATTGTTTTATCACTTGATTAACTGGGATCTATTTGTCGATATTAAGTGATTTTTTTTTTAGAATCCTGTTTTTAATGGGAAAAACACAAAATATGAAATATCTTTCCTCAAAAAAATATTCAAAGTAAAATTGTTTATGTGAAGTAATTTGAGCCTTAAATCTGTCAATAATTCATAACTATATTGATTTTTATTTCATTATTATTTATTGAGCAATGACGGTTAAAAAAAAAAAAAAAAAAAACACTAACATTTTTGGGAATGAAAAAGGATCCCACTCATAAAAAACGTTAAAACTAAGTTATATATTAATTTTTCTTTTATATTTTGTCATCACTTGATTAACTTCAGATCTATGTGTCAATATAAAGTTATTTTTTCGTTTCTATGTTTTATGCGCTTTTGTCAGAACCCTGTTTTTTATGGCAAAAACACAAAATACGAAATATTTTCCCCCCTAAAAAATGTTCAGAGTGAAATATTTGATGTGAAGTAATTGAAGCCTTAAATATGTCAATAATTCATAATTCATTGATTTTAAATCATTGTTATTTTTTGAGCAATGACAGCTTTAAAGAAGACCACATGGCAGCTTTGTGTTGTTAGAGTCAACACTGCAACGTACTGCTCTTTTATTACACTTTTTTATGTTTTTTTTTTCTTATTTATTAGTATTTCTAGAATGTGCTGTCGGCCGTTAACAATTTAACTGTGGGCTGTAATGTCAAGCATTAAAAAATATTGAAATGATTAGAAAATTATAATTTTGGTTAATCCACCCGGAATGACGGCGAGTGTTGTATTTGTGTGCTTCACTTGTTTTTTGACACCATCTGTGATGTGGGCGCGCATGGAGTCGTATATCAACATGGACGGAGCTGCGTGAAAAAAGCCACCCGGCCTCTTCGCGTAAACTTAAACTTACCTTAACCACTCGCTCATCTTTTCTTCATCCATCCATCCCTTCGAGTTAGCTTTTATGATGACGCCGGCTGGAAAGGTCTCTTTTGGCAAGGTCTTCCTTTTGAATATCACCATGGGTGGAAGTTTCTGGCCATTAGCATGGCAAGCTAGAACCACAGTGAAGGATGACTTCTCATTCCCTGTGGTGCGAATATTCACCGTACGTGCTCCCGTTGTATCCACAGTGCGGTTCACAGGAATATCAAAAGTCAGTGGAACCTCGTCCATGTTGATAATGTTCTCTGGCCGGATCTTTTTTTCAGCTATCTTGTTTTTACAATATGCACGGAAAGTAGCCAGCTTTTCTTGAAAGTCTTTAGGCAGTTGCTGTGAAATAGTAGTCCGTGTGCGGATGGAGAGATTGCGTCTTTTCATGAACCGGAAACACCAAGAAGCACCACCTTTAAAATCATCCAGGTGAAGTTCGCTTGCTAGCGCTGTTGCCTTCATTGGAATAGTGATGGTGCTGACACTTCTGCTTGCTGCTCTCTGCTCAACAACCCACTGTTCCAGTTTGTCCTCCAACAGTTGCCATCTTGCTTTGTTCCCTCGGAAACTCTGTTTTGTCTTCTTTACCTGGCGCAGGTCATCTTCTTGCTTCCTCCACCTACGCACCATTGATTCATTTATGTTATATTCTCTTGCTGCTGCTCTATTTCCGTGTTCTTCGGCATGACTTATTGCCTTAAGTTTAAATTCTGCGTTATACGCGTGTCGCTTAGTAGGAGCCATTTTGTGGTCTGGTCTTTACAGATGTAAACACACAAAGGAAATTAAACGAAAATCCGCGCGCTTCTTCTTCTTCCGGGGGCGGGTGGTTGCTTACCGTAGAAGAAGAAGCGCTTCCTGTTCTATGGGGGCGGGTGCTTACCTTGGCGGTTGCTTGCGTAGAAGAAGAAGCACTTCCTCTTATACCGGGAAAAAAGATGGCGGCTGTTTACCGTAGTTGCGAGACCGAAACTTTATGAAAATGAATCTTAATATTAATCCATATATAAAGCGCACCGGGTTATAAGCCGCACTGTCAGCTTTTGAGTAAATTTGTGGTTTTTAGGTGCGGCTAATAGTGCGGAAAATACGTAGTTGTTTTTTTAACCGATACTAATATCGGATATCGGTCTGATATCAGCAAGTATCATGTTGTCTTGCATCTAAACTGTCCGATACCAGCAGCCCTTGTTTACGTGTGCAAATCTGCACAGCCACTTAACATATAAATGTCCTCCAATAAGCACTCAAGTTTGGTCTTTTCTCTTTATTTGAGCCATTCACAGAAGGTCAATATAGTCTACCAGGAGCTAGCAGCTACACAACCGCTAAGCACACGATAGCACACAAGCTAGACATAGTGTACATAATAAGTGTCCTTAATTCGGGGAACATGCTTTATCAGTATCATGCACTTTACAATCAAACAGTACAACACTTACAGTATTAACACTTTTTATGGCGCAACAACAACAAAAAACGGCCCATAAACTGTCTTGGACTTGCAACTTTTAGTCATACTTGCAAATGAGAGTCAGAAATGTGACAGCTTAATCAGCTCATATTTCAATGTTGCAATAAAAAATCATTAAAAATAATCAATCTCAATCAATCAATCAATGTTTATTTATATAGCCCTAAATCACAAGTGTCTCAAAGGGCTGCACAAGCCACAACGACATCCTCGGTACAAAGCCCACATAAGGGCAAGGAAAAACTCACCCCAGTGGGACGTCGATGTGAATGACTATGAGAAACCTTGGAGAGGACCGCATATGTGGGTAACCCCCCCCCCCCCCCCTCTAGGGGAGACCGAAAGCAATGGATGTCGAGTGGGTCTGACATAATATTGTGAGAGTCCAGTCCATAGTGGATCCAACATAATAGTAAGAGTCCAGTCCATAGTGGGGCCAGCAGGACACCATCCCAAGCGGAGACGGGTCAGCAGCGCAGAGATGTTCCCAACCGATGCACAGGCGAGCGGTCCACCCCGGGTCCCGACTCTGGACAGCCAGCACTTCATCCATGGCCACCGGACCTGTGCCCCCCCCCCCCCTCAAGGAAAAGGGGAGCAGAGGAGAAAAGAAAAGAAACGGCAGATCAACTGGTCTAACAGGGGGGCTATTTAAAGGCTAGAGTATACAAATGAGTTTTAAGATGGGACTTAAATGCTTCTACTGAGGTAGCATCTCTAATTGTTACCGGGAGGGCATTCCATAGTACTGGAGCCCCAATAGAAAACGCTCTATAGCCCGCAGACTTTTTTTGGGCTCTGGGAATCACTAATAAGCCGGAGTTCTTTGAAGGCAGATTTCTTGCCGGGACATATGGTACAATGCAATCGACAAGATAGGACGGAGCTAGACCGTGTAGTATTTTATACGTAAGTAGTAAAACCTTAAAGTCACATCTTAAGTGCACAGGAAGCCAGTGCAGGTGAGCCAGTATAGGTATATATATATAGGTATATATGTATATAAGGTATATACAGTATAGGCGTAATATGATCAAACTTTCTTGTTCTTGTCAAAAGTCTAGCAGCCGCATTTTGTACCAACTGTAATCTTTTAATGCTAGACATAGGGAGACCCCAAAATAATACGTTACAGTAGTCGAGACGAGACGTAACGAACGCATGAATAATGATCTCAGCGTCGCTAGTGGATAAAATAGAACGGATTTTAGCGATATTACGGAGATGAAAGAAGGCCGTTTTAGTAACACTCTTAATGTGTGACTCAAAGGAGAGAGTTGGGTGGAAGATAATACCCAGATTCTTTACTGATTCGCCTTGTGTAATTGTTTGGTTGTCAAATGTTAAGGTGGTATTATCAAATAAATGTCGGTGTTTAGCAGGACCGATAATCAGCATTTCCGTTTTCTTGGCGTTGAGTTGCAAGAAGTTAGCGGACATCCATTGTTTAATTTCATTAAGACACGCCTCCAGCTGCCTACAATCCGGCGTGTTGGTCAGCTTTAGGGGCATGTAGAGTTGGGTGTCATCAGCATAACAATGAAAGCTAACACCGTATTTGCGTATGATGTCGCCTAGCGGCAGCATGTAAATACTACAGAGTGCAGGGCCAAGAACCGAACCCTGAGGAACTCCGCACGTTACCTTAACATAGTCCGAGGTCACATTATTATGGGAGACGCATTGCATCCTGTCAGTAAGATAAGAGTTAAACCACGACAAAGCTAAGTCTGACATACCAATACGTGTTTTGATACGCTCTAATAAAATATTATGATGGACGGTATGGAAAGCAGCGCTAAGATCAAGAAGCAGCAACATAGATGACGCATCAGAATCCATCGTTAGCAGTAGATCATTAGTCATTTTTGCGAGGGCTGTCTCCGTAGAGTGATTTGCCCTGAAACCGGATTGAAACATTTGTAACACTCATAACTGGTACTGGTATCCATTCCCAGGTACCGTATGGGTTGAAATGTGACCGGTACCCAACATTACTGTCCATCAATAAATCAGAAAAATGACAGTTAATAATCAAAACAGAACATTGTGGAGGTGTACCTAATATTTTGGCCAGGAGAGAACATTTTTGTCCCAAACAGCAGACGTGATTTCATTCAAGCACATTAAATATAAAAAAAGTTCCTTTTAAGGGAAGTCTGGAGTCTTTTTGGCATCAAAACATGTTTCTGCTCGTTTTCCCACGTCGTCCTGACAAACTACTTGACTGAGAGAGCTCAGACCTCCTCCTCATCTTTCTTCTGTCATATGTTATTCTCCCAAATAGCTTGCTGCAAAAAAAAACAAAAAAACATTTTTTTTGCAAATATCTAGCTACAAAATATAATTGTATTTTATTCTTCCACATACCTTCTGTAGCTATAATTATTTGTTCTATTTTTTTTCTCTAAAAAAATATCTCCAAAAATTGTATTTTATAATATTGTATTCCTCCAAATAGCTACAATTTATTTTTAATTTTATTTCTCTAAAAAACTAGCTACAAAAAATATATTTCATATTTTATGCCTCCAAATAGCTACAATTATTTATTTAATTGGATTGTATTTTGCTAAAAAAACTAGCTACAAAATTGTATTTTATTTTATTCCTCCAAATAACTTCTGTAGCTACAATTATTTATTTTATTTTATTTCTCTAAAAAACTAGCTACACAAAATGCATTTTATATTTTATGCCTCCAAATAGCTACAATTATTTATTTTATTGTATTGTATTTCGCTAAAAAACTAGCTACAAAATTGTATTTTATTTTATTCCTCCAAATAACTTCTGTAGCTACAATTATTTATTTTATTTTATTTCTCTACAAAAAAATAGCTACAAAAATTATATTTTATAATATTTTATTCCTCCAAATAGCTACTGTAGCTACAAGTATTTTTTTAAATTAAATTCTCTAAGAAACTATCTACAAAAGATATATTTTATAATATTGTATTTCTCCAAATAGCTTGTTGCAAAAAAATTATTTTATTTTTACAAATATCTAGCTACAAAATTGGATGTTATATTATTCCTCCAAATAACTTCTGTAGCTACAATTATTTTTTATTTATTTCTCTAAAAAACTAGCTACACAAAATAAATTTTATATTTTATGCCTCCAAATAGCTACAATTATTTATTTAATTGGATTGTATTTTGCTAAAAAACTAGCTACAAAATTGTATTTTATTTTATTCCTCCAAATAACTTCTGTAGCTACAATTATTTATTTTATTTTATTTCTCTACAAAAAAATAGCTACAAAAATTACATTTTATAATATTTTATTATTCCAAATAGCTACTGTAGCTACAAGTATTTTTTTAAATTAAATTCTCTAAGAAACTATCTACAAAAGATATATTTTATAATATTCTATTCCTCCAAATAGCTTGTTGCAAAAAAAATATTTTATTTTTACAAATATCTAGCTACAAAATTGGATTTTATATTATTCCTCCAAATAACTTCTGTAGCTACAATTATTTTTTATTTATTTCTCTAAAAAACTAGCTACACAAAATAAATTTTATATTTTATGCCTCCAAATAGCTACAATTATTTATTTAATTGGATTGTATTTTGCTAAAAAACTAGCTACAAAATTGTATTTTATTTTATTCCTCCAAATAACTTCTGTAGCTACAATTATTTATTTTATTTTATTTCTCTACAAAAAAATAGCTACAAAAATTACATTTTATAATATTTTATTATTCCAAATAGCTACTGTAGCTACAAGTATTTTTTTAAATTAAATTCTCTAAGAAACTATCTACAAAAGATATATTTTATAATATTCTATTCCTCCAAATAGCTTGTTGCAAAAAAAATATTTTATTTTTACAAATATCTAGCTACAAAATTGGATTTTATATTATTCCTCCAAATAACTTCTGTAGCTACAATTTTTTTTTAATTTCTCTAAAAAACTAGCTGCAAAAAATATATTTTATGATATTGTATTCCTCCAAATAGCTACAATTATTTTTTTTTAAATTATATTTCTCTAACAACTAGCTACAATAATTATATTTTATATTCTATGCCTCCAAAAATCCACAATTATATCTTTATTTTATTTCTCTAAAAACTAGCTATAAAAAATATATTTATATTTTATGCCTCCAAATAGCTACAATTATTTATTTTATTGTATTGTATTTCGCTAAAAAACTAGCTACAAAATGGTATTTTATTTTATTCCTCCAAATAACTTCTGTTGCTACAATTATTTTTTTATTTTATTTCTTTACAAAAAAATAGCTACAAAAATTATATTCTATAATATTTTATTACTCCAAATAGCTACTGTAGCTACAAGTATTTTTTTAAATTAAATTCTCTAAGAAACTATCTCCAAAAGATATATTTTATAATATTGTATTCCTCCAAAAAGCTTGTTGCAAAAAAAAAATTTTATTTTTACAAATATCTAGCTACAAAATTGGATTTTATATTATTCCTCCAAATAACTTCTGTAGCTACAATTTTTTTTTAATTTCTCTAAACTAGCTGCAAAAAATATATTTTATGATATTGTATTCCTCCAAATAGCTACAATTATTTATTTTTTTAATTATATTTCTCTAACAACTAGCTACCATAATTATATTTTATATTCTATGCCTCCAAAAATCCACAATTATATCTTTATTTTATTTCTCTAAAAACTAGCTATAAAAAATATATTTATATTTTATGCCTCCAAATAGCTACAATTATTTATTTTATTGTATTGTATTTCGCTAAAAAAACTAGCTACAAAATTGTATTTTATTTTATTCCTCCAAATAACTTCTGTAGCTACAATTATTTTTTTATTTTATTTCTCTACAGAAAAATAGCTACAAAAATTATATTTTATAATATTTTATTACTCCAAATAGCTACTGTAGCTACAAGTATTTTTTAAATTACATTCTCTAAGAAACTATCTCCAAAAGATATATTTTATAATATTCTATTCCTCCAAATAGCTTGTTGCAAAAAATTATTTTATTTTTACAAATATCTAGCTACAAAATTGGATTTTATATTATTCCTCCAAATAACTTCTGTAGCTACAATTATTTTGTATTTATTTCTCTAAAAAACTAGCTGCAAAAAATATATTTTATGATATTGTATTCCTCCAAATAGCTACTATTATTTTTTTTAAACTATATTTATCCAACAACTAGCTACAAGAATTATATTTTATATTCTATGCCTCCAAATATCCACAATTATTTATTTTATTTTATTTTATTTCTCTAAAAATCTAGCTACAAAAATTATATTTTATAATATTTTATTTCTTCTAAATAACTTGCTGCAAAAAAATATTAAATTTTTGCATTTAGCTACACAATTGTATTTTATTTTATTCCTCCAAATGACTTCTGTAGCTACAATTATTTTTTTATTTTATTTTTCTAAAAAAAAATAGCTACGAAAATGATATTTCATAATATTTTATTTCCCCAAATAGCTACAATTATAATTTTTTTAAATATTTTATTTCTCCAGTTAGCTACTTATAAGTGTATTGTATTTCAATTTCCCAAATAGCAAGCTATATACATTTTATTTTATTTTATTTCTCCAAATATTTAGCTACATTTTTTTAAAGAAATTTTTTGTTTCTCCAAAAATTAAACTACAAACATTTTATTAAATTTTTTCCACCCAGTTAGCTATTTACAAAAAGTGTATTTCCTTTTGTTTCTCCAAATAGCTAGCTACACAAAAAAAAAAAATATTTTAGTATTTTTTTCATCAATAAAATATGAATTTGTGTTTTTCCCCCTACTTTGCTCATTACTATGTATGCAATTTATTATTATATATGATGTTATTAGTGTTTATGTTATCGTTAAACATATTACACTTTGTTTGGCTTTGTTGCTTGCAGCATTTTGCTTCCAGACTGGAAGTATAAGTGCGAGTTAACGTTGCCAGAGTGGGAGTGGGAGGTCAAAGTAGCAAACAGTGCTCCTTTCAGTGTCCTCGCCTGTCTTTGATCGTGTCAAGTCTGGCCTTCCTTCCTGGACTAACATCAGCGACCCTCACACGTGTTGACTTTACTCAAGGCTGGCAGCCACAGATGCTCTGACAGGCCATTTGTAACCACTGCACCACCGTCACACAGGCCCCGGCTGTCCTGCCTATATGTGTGTGTGTGTGTGTGTGTGTTGTGGTTGTTGACACACACACACACACACACACACACACACACACACACACACACATCCTAGAGGTTTACTTCCGCGGTGGTGGAAAGAGGAAATGTAGCTACATGATTGGTAAATTGTGAGAAAAAATGTGTGTGTGCGCGTGTGTGTGTGTGTGTGTGTGTGTGTGTGTGTGTGTGTGCACTCGTGAGTCATGGCGCTGTGACGCGGTCAGTGGGATGAGTTGGACGTTTAGGAATGTGAAATAGAACAATGGAGGAGTTGCTTGGCAGCGATGGAAAAAGGAAAAAGACCCTAAATGGACGCCACTCTGCCGCCAACGTCCCATCGCCTGCGACACGGGTGTCCAAAGTGCGGCTCGGGGGTCATTTGCAGCCCGTAGTTAAGTTTTTTTAACGTTCTAGAAATACTTTTAAATTAAAAAACATGGAAACAGGAGAAATGTAAGGAGAAAAAGTTGCAATGTTGACTCTAATAAGAAAAATGGATGAAGTGGCTGGAATAGTATGCTACGGACGCATGCGCCGATGCATCGGCGCATGCGTCGAGCTCATAGAGCGAAACCCTGTGTCGGTGCGCGTACCGCTTTTAGAAAGTCACGTGACCGATCATGAGCTGTTTTGGTCACGTGACCGATACGCCAACTGTGTCGCACTGACGCCTCCTCTGTGCCCTGTGAGCGGCTCTTTTCTACAGCCGGAGAAATAATAACTAAGAAGAGAAATCGTCTAAAATGTAATATGTCGGAAAAACTTCTTTTTTTTTAATAAAAATGTGTAAAAAAATTAAATTAAAAAAATTCCCAGTCCACAATCATCCACAACACGTTCTCTTAGATTTCCATGTTATGATACATGTTCACATTATTTATTGACTGTATCTAAAAAAGATACAAATATATTTTTATTTAAATGAAGATATGAAATAATACTAAATGAAATACAATGACTTGGTTTATATTATTGTATATACTAGGGCAGGGGTCACCAATGCGGTGCCCGCGGTCACCAGGTAGCCCGTAAGGACCAGATCAGTCGCCCGCTGGCCTGTTCTAAAAATAGCTCAAAGAGCATCACTTACCAGTGAGCTGCCTCTATTTTTTAAATTGTATTTATTTACTAGCAAGCTGGTCTCGCTTTGCTTGACATTTTTAATTCTAAAAGAGACAAAACTCAAATAGAATTTGAAAATCCAAGAAAATATATTAAAGACTTGATCTTCACTTGGAATAAGCGGTAGAAAATGGATGGATGGATGGGTCTTCACTTGTTTAAATAAATTCATTTATTTTTTTACTTTGCTTCTTATTACTTTTAGAAATACAATTTTAGAGAAAAAATACAACCTTAAAAATGATTTTTAAACAAATATTCCTTTTTACCTTTTAAATTTCTTCCTCTTCTTTCCTGACAATTTAAATCAATGTTCAAGTAAATTTTTTTTTTTTTTATTGTAAAGAATAATACATATTTTAGCTTCTGGTTTTTCGACAAAGAATATTTGTGAAATATTTCTTCAAACTTACTATGATTAAAATTCAAAAAAAATATTCTGGCAAATCTAGAAAATCTGTAGAATCAAATTTAAATCTTATTTCAAAGTATTTTGAATTTCTTTTAAAATTTTTGTTCTGGAAAATCTAGAAGAAATACTGATTTGTCTTTGTTAGAAATATAGCTTGGTCCAATTTGTTGAATATTCTGACAAAGTGCAGATTGGATTTTAACCAATTTAAAACATGTCATCAAAATTCTAAAATGTATCTTAATCAGGAAAAATGACTAATGATGTTCCATAAATTCTTTTTTTAATTTTTTCAAAAAGATTCAAATTAGCTAGTTTTTCTCTTCTTTTTGTCGGTTGAATTTTGAATTTTAAAGAGTCGAAATTAAAGATAAACTATGTTTCAAAATTTGATTTGATTTTTTTTCGTGTTTTCTCCTCTTTTAAACCGTTCAATTAAGTGTTTTTTTCATCATTTATTCTCTAGAAAAAACCTTCCGTAAAAGGAAAAAAAAATGTACAACGGAATGACAGACAGAAATACCCATTTTTTTTATATATATAAATGTATTTATTTAGCTATTCTTGTTTGAATCACACTTACGTGTAACTTACAAATGACAATATATTTACTTATTTAAGTGTGTATCAGACTGGTAGCCCTTCGCATTAATCAGTACCCAAGAAGTAGTTTTTGGTTTCAAAAAGGTTGGTGACCCCTGTACTAGGGCATCAAATCAGTGTCAGTTGAGTCGGTCCATAGGTTGCCTGTAGGGATTTTTAATGTCCAGCAGATGTCAGTATTTAGTGACACAGTATCGACACAGTATCAATACAGTTTTGCAATGTGTCGAAACGCTTCATGACGCCTCATCAACCCATCACTATTAAACACTATAAATACAAAACAAGGAAGTAAACAAAAGGCGCGCACAATGGCGGAGAACAAACTATGAAACAAAACACTTGCACAAAGGCAAAAACTATGAACAACAAAAAAACACTAACTGTGGCTTAATAAACAAAAACTTACTTGGCATGGAACCGGCATGAAAAAAGAGCAGCAAGGATCATAAGGGTGTGGAGAGTGTGCAGAAGCATAAATATGGGGGTGTCACCAGAAAGACAAACTGAAAAACAATGAACTTAAATACTACAGACATGATTAACGAAAACAGGTGCGTGACTCAAAACGTGAAACAGGTGCGTGACGTGACAGGTGAAAACTAATGGGTTGCTATGGTGACAATCAAGAGTGCACAATGAGTCCAAACGTGGAACAGGTGAAACTAATGGGGTAATCATGGAAACAAGACAAGGGAGTGAAAAGCCAGAAACTAAAGAGTCCTATAACTAAACAAAAACATGACTTAACACAAAACATGATTACACAGACATGACAGTCTAAGTCTAAAGCTGATATTGCTCAAAGAATAATGAATTAAAATCAATGTTATGAACTATTGACCTGTTTAAGGCTCCAATTACTTCACATCAAATATTAAACTTTGAAATATTTTTTGGGGAAAATATTACATACTTTGTGTGTTTGCCATAAAAAACGTTTTCTTTGACAAAAAGGGCATAAATAAACGTGAAAAAATTATGATTTATAATCGACGGTTAGATCTTATGTTGAGCTTGAGACTTTAGTGTTAAAAATACAATATTTTTTTAAATCTTTAACACTTTTATTAGTGGGACCCTTTTGGATACCCGAGAATTTTTGTGGGAATTTTATTTGTTAATTCATTGGTCAAAAAATATAATGATATGATTTATTGACACATTTAATTAAGGCTCCAATTACTTTAGCGTTAAAAATACAATATTTTTTAAAATCTTTAACACTTTTATTAGTGGGACCCTTTTGGATCCCCGAGAATTTTTGTGGGAATTTTATTTGTTAACTGTCATTGGTCAAAAAATATAATGATATGATTTATTGACACATTTAATTAAGGCTCCTATTTCTTCACATTAAATATTACAATTAGAAACAATTTTGGTGGGAAAATATTGCAGATTTTGCCATAGAAAATAAAGTTTCTTTGACAAAAAGAGGAAAAAACTAACACAAAAACGTGAAAAAAATATGTTATTTTATAACACATGTGTTATGAATTATTGACCTGTTTAAGGCTCCAATTACTTCACATCAAATATTATACTTTGAAATATTTTTTGGGGAAAATATTACATATTTTGTGTGTTTGCCATAAAAAACGTTTTCTTTGACAAAAAGGGCATAAATAAACGTGAAAAAATTATGATTTATAATCGACGGTTAGATCTTATGTTGAGCTTGAGACTTTAGCGTTAAAAGTACAATATTTTTTTTAAAACTTTAACACTTTTATTAGTGGGACCCTTTTGGATCCCAGAGAATTTTTGTGGGAATTTTATTTGTTAACTGTCATTGGTCAAAAAATATAATGATATGATTTATTGACACATTTAATTAAGGCTCCAATTACTTTAGCGTTAAAAATACAATATTTTTTTAAATCTTTAACACTCTTATTAGTGGGACCCTTTTGGATCCCTGAGAATTTTTGTGGGAATTTTATTTGTTAACTGTCATTGGTCAAAAAATATAATTATATGATTTATTGACACATTTAATTAAGGCTCCAATTACTTTAGCGTTAAAAATACAATATTTTTTTAAAATCTTTAACACTTTTATTAGTGGGACCCTTTTGGATCCCCGAGAGTTTTTGTGGGGATTTTATTTGTTAACTGTCATTGGTCAAAAAATATAATGATATGATTTTTGACACATTTAATTAAGGCTCCAATTACTTTAGCGTTAAAAATACAATATTTTTTAAAATCTTTAACACTTTTATTAGTGGGACCCTTTTGGATCCCCGAGAATTTTTGTGGGAATTTTATTTGTTAACTGTCATTGGTCAAAAAATATAATGATATGATTTATTGACACATTTAATTAAGGCTCCAATTACTTCACATTAAATATTACAATCAGAAACAATTTTGGTAGGAAAATATTACAGATTTTGCCATAGAAAATAAAGTTTCTTTGACAAAAAGAGGAAAAAAACTAACACAAAAACTTGAAAAAAATATGTTATTTTATAACACATGTGTTATGAATTATTGACCTGTTTAAGGCTCTAATTACTTCACATCAAATATTATACTTTGAAGTATTTTTTGGGGAAAATATTACATAATTTGTGTGTTTGCCATAAAAAACGTTTTCTTTGACAAAAAGGGCATAAATAAACGTGAAAAAATTATGATTTATAATCGACGGTTAGATCTTATGTTGAGCTTGAGACTTTAGCGTTAAAAGTACAATATTTTTTAAAAATCTTTAACACTTTTATTAGTGGGACCCTTTTGGATCCCCGAGAATTTTTGTGGGAATTTTATTTGTTAACTGTCATTGGTCAAAAAATATAATGATATGATTTATTGACACATTTAATTAAGGCTCCAATTACTTTAGCGTTAAAAATACAATATTTTTTTTAAATCTTTAACACTTTTATTAGTGGGACCCTTTTGGATCCCCGAGAATTTTTGTGGGGATTTTATTTGTTAACTGTCATTGGTCAAAAAATATAATGATATGATTTATTGACACATTTAATTAAGGCTCCAATTACTTTAGCGTTAAAAATACAATATTTTTAAAAATCTTTAACACTTTTATTAGTGGGACCCTTTTGGATCCCCGAGAATTTTTGTGGGAATTTTATTTGTTAACTGTCATTGGTCAAAAAATATAATGATATGATTTATTGACACATTTAAATAAGGCTCCAATTACTTTAGCGATAAAAATACAATATTTTTTAAAATCTTTAACACTTTTATTAGTGGGACCCTTTTGGATCCCAGAGAATTTTTGTGGGAATTTTTTTTGTTAACTGTCATTGGTCAAAAAATATAATTATATGATTTATTGACACATTTAATTAAGGCTCCAATTACTTTAGCGTTAAAAATACAATATTTTTTAGAATCTTTAACACTTTTATTAGTGGGACCCTTTTGGATCCCAGAGAATTTTTGTGGGAATTTTATTTGTTAACTGTCATTTGTCAAAAAATATAATGATATGATTTATTGATACATTTAATTAAGGCTCCAATTACTTTAGCGTTAAAAATACAATATTTTTAAAAATCTTTAACACTTTTATTAGTGGGACCCTTTTGGATCACCGGGAATTTTTGTGGGAATTTTATTTGTTAACTGTCATTGGTCAAAAAATATAATGATGTGATTTATTGACACATTTAATTAAGGCTCCAATTTCTTCACATTAAATATTACAATTAGAAACAATTTTGGTGGGAAAATATTGCAGATTTTGCCATAGAAAATAAAGTTTCTTTGACAAAAAGAGGAAAAAAACTAACACAAAAACTTGAAAAAAATATGTTATTTTATAACACATGTGTTATGAATTATTGACCTGTTTAAGGCTCCAATTACTTCACATCAAATATTATACTTTGAACTATTTTGGGGGGAAAATATTACATATTTTGTGTGTTTGCCATAAAAAACGTTTTCTTTGACAAAAAGGGCATAAATAAACGTGAAAAAATTATGATTTATAATCGACGGTTAGATCTTATGTTGAGCTTGAGACTTTAGCGTTAAAAGTACAATATTTTTTTTAAATCTTTAACACTTTTATTAGTGGGACCCTTTTGGATCCCCGAGAATTTTTGTGGGGATTTTATTTGTTAACTGTCATTGGTCAAAAAATATAATGATATGATTTATTGACACATTTAATTAAGGCTCCAATTACTTTAGCGTTAAAAATACAATATTTTTTAAAATCTTTAACACTTTTATTAGTGGGACCCTTTTGGATCCCCGAGAATTTTTGTGGGAATTTTATTTGTTAACTGTCATTGGTCAAAAAATATAATGATATGATTTATTGACACATTTAATTAAGGCTCCAATTACTTTAGCGTTAAAAATACAATATTTTTTTAAAATCTTTAACACTTTTATTAGTGGGACCCTTTTGGATCCCCGAGAATTTTTGTGGGAATTTTATTTGTTAATTCATTGGTCAAAAAATATAATGATATGATTTATTGACACATTTAATTAAGGCTCCAATTACTTCACATTAAATATTACAATTAGAAACTATTTTGGTGGGAAAATATTGCAGATTTTGCCATAGAAAATAAAGTTTCTTTGACAAAAAGAGGAAGAAAACGAACACAAAAACTTTTAAAAAATATGTTATTTTATAACACATGTGTTATGAATTATTGACCTGTTTAAGGCTCCAATTACTTCACATCAAATATTGTACTTTGAAATATTTTTTGGGGAAAATATTACATAATTTGTGTGTTTGCCATAAAAACAACGTTTTCTTTTTACAAAAAGGGCATAAATAAACGTGAAAAAATTATGATTTATAATCGACGGTTAGATCTTATGTTGAGCTTGAGACTTTAGCGTTAAAAGTACAATATTTTTTTAAAATCTTTAACACTTTTATTAGTGGGACCCTTTTGGATCCCCGAGAATTTTTGTGGTAATTTTATTTGTTAACTGTCATTGGTCAAAAAATATAATGATATGATTTATTGACACATTTAATTAAGGCTCCAATTACTTTAGCGTTAAAAATACAATATTTTTTAAAATCTTTAACAGTTTTATTAGTGGGACCCTTTTGGATCCCCGAGAATTTTTGTGGGAATTTTATTTGTTAACTGTCATTGGTCAAAAAATATAATGATATGATTTATTGACACATTTAATTAAGGCTCCAATTTCTTCACATTAAATATTACAATTAGAAACAATTTTGGTGGGAAAATATTGCAGATTTTGCCATAGAAAATAAAGTTTCTTTGACAAAAAGAGGAAAAAAACTAACACAAAAACTTGAAATTTTATAACACATATGTTATGAATTATTGACCTATTCAAGGCTCCAATTACTTCACATCAGATATTCCACTTGGAAATATTTTTTGAGAAATGATTGCATATTTTGTGTGTTTGCCATATAACAATAAAGTTTTCTTTGACAAAAAGGATATAAATAAACATAAAAAACTAATAAAAATGTATAATCGACGATTAGATCTCGGGTGTTGAAAGTACAAACAAATATATTTTTAACACTTTTATGAGTGGCACCCTTTTGGATCCCCAAGAATTTTAATGGGATTTTTTTTTTTTTAAATAGTCATTGCTCAAAAAATATAATGAATCAATGCTATGATTTTTTGACTGATTTAATTAAGGCTCCAATTACTTCACATTAAATATTACAATTTGGAAAAATGTTGGTGGGAAAATATTGCATATTTTAAGTGTTTGCCACAGAAGATAAAGAAACTAAAAAAAAACATGAAAACATAATCAAATCTTACAACGCTTATTTAAAGTCAATTCAAGTACATCACACACACACACATACAAACACACACACACACACACATATATAGACCAAAGTATGTGGACATTACCCCGACAGGAAGTGAAAAGTCAAGAAAATATTTGAAGCATTTGAACATTTTACGACTTCCACTATTGTGGGAGACGTGTGTGTCTGCAGGAATTATTCTCCCCTCCTCCGGAAGAACATTTGTGTCATCAGACGGTGGACTGTCGGACGCCATTTCTATTCTCCTTCATCCCAAAGGGGTTTGCCGAGGTTGACGTCAGGATTTTCTGGGGGTTTTCCCACGGCAGACTCGCTCTGACGACGCCTTTCCAGACCTTTCCGGAACAAAAAAAGGCCTTTAACCAGAATTGAGCACATGGAAGTGACAAAAATGTTGTTTTAATATGAACACTTCAGATGCAGACATTATTTTCTATTCTAATTCTGCCAATTACACACATTTAATTTCATTTAAGGACATTTAATTACTTAGTTTTTGATGTATTTTGTTTGACAGCAAAGTTTTTGTCACCCACAAATACTTTATACACTAGATTGAATTTACCTCATTTAATTCCATTTTTTTTTTCTTTTTTTTTTGTAGATTTAATTTTTTTTTGTTTATATTTATTTATTTCAAGTAATTGTGTACATGTTATTTAACAGCAACATATTCTTTGTCTACAAAGACTATACGGGCTAAGTAATAGCTGCTCGCTACACAAATAACATAACATTTCATTACATTCATAATACATTTTTGGTTTATTTAGATTTATTTTAGTTTTTTTTTTATATATATATACATATGATTTACCAATAACAGTGTTTTTGTCCACAAAAACTATACAAGCTAAATAATAACTGCTAGGTGCACAAAATAATGTTATGTTATTTTTTTTAATATTGATTTATTTTATTTATTTATAATTTTATTTTCATATTTGTATTTATTTTAATAATTTTTTTTCATGGTATTTAACAGCAACCTTGTTTTTTTTCTACAAAGACTACACAAGCTAAACAACTTCTAGCTACACAAATGTAATTTAATTTAATTACATCCATACATTTTATATACATATTTATATATATATATATACATATATTTGTATATTTTGATTTAATTTAATTTAAATACATTCATATTGAGTTTTTTGTTTATTTTACATTTATTTTAATAATTTTTATTTGATTTGATTCAACAGCAACGAGCTAAATAACTGCACAATAATAACATTACTTTACATTTATTAATGTTTTTTTACATGTTATTTAACAGCAACATTGTTTTTGTCCACAAAGACTATATAAGATAAGTAATAATTGCTCGCTGCACACATTTAATTGAATTTAATTACATTAATATTCAATTTGTTGTTTATTTTACATTTATTTTAATTAAATGTGTACATGTTATTCAACAGCAACATTGTTTTGTCTAAAAAGACTATATAAGATACATAATAATAAAAAGACTATATAAGATACATGATTGCTCGCTGCACAAATTAAATTAAATGTAATTACATTAATATTCAATATGTGGTTAATTTTATATGTATTTTTAATTAATGTTTTACATGTTATTTAACAGCAACGTTGTTTTGTCTACAAAGACGAACACAAGCTAAATAACAACTGCAAGCTGCACAAAATTGTATTTAATTTAATTATATATTTTTTGTTTATTTTCATTTATTTAAAAAATTTTTTACATATTATTTAACAGTAAAACATATTTGTCAAAAAAAAGACTAATACAAGCCAAATAAAGACCACTAGCAGCACAAATTTGATTTAATTTACAAGTAATAGAGAAGTGAGGAAAACAAACAAATTAGATGTAATATATTTAAATAAATACATGTATTTTTACTTAAATTTGTTAGAATTTTTTGCTGTATTGTTTATGTTTAAAAAAAAGCACAAATTAAATTAAATTGAACTACATTAATATTCAATATGTGGTTAATTTTACATGTATTTTTAATTAATGCTTTACATGTTATTTAACAGCAACGTTGTTTTGTCTACAAAGACGAACACAAGCTAAATAACAACTGCTAGCTGCACAAAATTGTATTTAATTTAATTATATATATATTTTTTATTTTCATTTATTTAAAAAAATGTTTACGTATTATTTAACAGTAAAACATATTTGTCAAAAAAAGACTAATACAAGCCAAAAAAAGACCGCTAGCAGCACAAATTTGATTTAATATACAAGTAATAGAGAAGTGAGGAAAACAAACAAATTAGATGTAATATATTTAAATAAATACATGTATTTTTACTTAAATTTGTTAGAATTTTTTGCTGTATTGTTTATGTTTAAAAAAAGCACAAATTAAATTAAATTTAATTACATTAATATTCAATATGTGGTTAATTTTACATGTATTTTTAATTAATGTTTTACATGTTATTTAACAGCAACGTTGTTTTGTCTACAAAGACTAACACAATAAATAACAACTGCGAGCTGCACAAAATTGTATTTAATCTAATTATATATTTTTTGTTTATTTTCATTTATTTAAAAAAATGTTTACGTATTATTTAACAGTAAAACATATTTGTCAAAAAAGACTAATACAAGCCAAATAAAGACCGCTAGCAGCACAAATTTGATTTAATTTACAAGTAATAGAGAAGTGAGGAAAACAAACAAATTAGATGTAATATATTTAAATAAATACATGTATTTTTATCTAATTTTGTTAGAATTTTTTGCTGTATTGTTTATGTTTAAAAAAAGCACAAATTAAATTAAATTGAATTACATTAATATTCAATATGTGGTTAATTTTACATGTATTTTTAATTAATGTTTTACATGTTATTTAACAGCAACATTGTTTTGTCTACAAAGACTAACACGAGCTAAATAACAACTGCTAGCTGCACAAAATTGTATTTAATTTAATTATATATTTTTTGTTTATTTTCATTTATTTAAAAAAAAGTTTACATATTATTTAACAGTAAAACATATTTGTCAAAAAAAGACTAATACAAGCCAAATAAAGACCGCTAGCAGCACACATTTGATTTAATTTACAAGTAATAGAGAAGTGAGGAAAACAAACAAATTAGATGTAATATATTTAAATAAATACATGTATTTTTATTTAATTTTGTTAGAATTTTTTGCTGTATTGTTTATGTTTAAAAAAAGCACAAATTAAATTAAATGGAATTACATTAATATTCAATATGTGGTTAATTTTACATGTATTTTTAATTAATGTTTTACATGTTATTTAACAGCAACGTTGTTTTGTCTACAAAGACTAACACAAGCTAAATAACAACTGCTAGCTGCACAAAATTGTATTTAATTTAATTATATATTTTTTGTTTATTTTCATTTATTTAAAAAAATGTTTACATATTATTTAACAGTAAAACATATTTGTCAAAAAAGACTAATACAAGCCAAATAAAGACCGCTAGCAGCACAAATTTGATTTAATTTACAAGTAATAGAGAAGTGAGGAAAACAAACAAATTAGATGTAATATATTTAAATAAATACATGTATTTTTACTTAAATTTGTTAGAATTTTTTGCTGTATTGTTTATGTTTAAAAAAAGCACAAATTAAATTAAATTGAATTACATTAATATTCAATATGTGGTTAATTTTACATGTATTTTTAATTAATGTTTTACATGTTATTTAACAGCAACGTTGTTTTGTCTACAAAGACTAACACAAGCTAAATAACAACTGCTAGCTGCACAAAATTGTATTTAATTTAATTATTTATTTTTTGTTTATTTTCATTTATTTAAAAAAATGTTTACATATTATTTAACAGTAAAACATATTTGTCAAAAAAGACTAATACAAGCCAAATAAAGACCGCTAGCAGCACAAATTTGATTTAATTTACAAGTAATAGAGAAGTGAGGAAAACAAACAAATTAGATGTAATATATTTAAATAAATACATGTATTTTTATTTAAATTTGTTAGAATTTTTTGCTGTATTGTTTATGTTTAAAAAAAGCACAAATTAAATTAAATGTAATTACATTAATATTCAATATGTGGTTAATTTTACATGTATTTTTAATTAATGTTTTACATGTTATTTAACAGCAACGTTGTTTTGTCTACAAAGACTAACACAAGCTAAATAACAACTGCTAGCTGCACAAAATTGTATTTAATTTAATTATTTATTTTTTGTTTATTTTCATTTATTTAAAAAAATGTTTACATATTATTTAACAGTAAAACATATTTGTCAAAAAAGACTAATACAAGCCAAATAAAGACCGCTAGCAGCACAAATTTGATTTAATTTACAAGTAATAGAGAAGTGAGGAAAACAAACAAATTAGATGTAATATATTTAAATAAATACATGTATTTTTATTTAAATTTGTTAGAATTTTTTGCTGTATTGTTTATGTTTAAAAAAAGCACAAATTAAATTAAATTGAATTACATTAATATTCAATATGTGGTTAATTTTACATGTATTTTTAATTAATGTTTTACATGTTATTTAACAGCAACGTTGTTTTGTCTACAAAGATTAACACGAGCTAAATAACAACTGCTAGCTGCACAAAATTGTATTTAATTTAATTATATATTTTTTGTTTATTTTCATTTATTTAAAAAAATGTTTACATATTATTTAACAGTAAAACATATTTGTCAAAAAAGACTAATACAAGCCAAATAAAGACCGCTAGCAGCACAAATTTGATTTAATTTACAAGTAATAGAGAAGTGAGGAAAACAACCAATTTAGATGTAATATATTTAAATAAATACATGTATTTTTATTTAATTTTGTTATAATTTTTTGCTGTATTGTTTATGTTTAAAAAAAGCACAAATTAAATTAAATTGATTTACATTAATATTCAATATGTGGTTAATTTTACATGTATTTTTAATTAATGTTTTACATGATATTTAACAGCAACGTTGTTTTGTCTACAAAGACTAACACGAGCTAAATAACAACTGCTAGCTGCACAAAATTGTATTTAATTTAATTATATATATATTTTTTATTTTCATTTATTTAAAAAAATGTTTACGTATTATTTAACAGTAAAACATATTTGTCAAAAAAAGACTAATACAAGCCAAAAAAAGACCGCTAGCAGCACAAATTTGATTTAATATACAAGTAATAGAGAAGTGAGGAAAACAAACAAATTAGATGTAATATATTTAAATAAATACATGTATTTTTACTTAAATTTGTTAGAATTTTTTGCTGTATTGTTTATGTTTAAAAAAAGCACAAATTAAATTAAATTTAATTACATTAATATTCAATATGTGGTTAATTTTACATGTATTTTTAATTAATGTTTTACATGTTATTTAACAGCAACGTTGTTTTGTCTACAAAGACTAACACAATAAATAACAACTGCGAGCTGCACAAAATTGTATTTAATCTAATTATATATTTTTTGTTTATTTTCATTTATTTAAAAAAATGTTTACGTATTATTTAACAGTAAAACATATTTGTCAAAAAAGACTAATACAAGCCAAATAAAGACCGCTAGCAGCACAAATTTGATTTAATTTACAAGTAATAGAGAAGTGAGGAAAACAAACAAATTAGATGTAATATATTTAAATAAATACATGTATTTTTATCTAATTTTGTTAGAATTTTTTGCTGTATTGTTTATGTTTAAAAAAAGCACAAATTAAATTAAATTGAATTACATTAATATTCAATATGTGGTTAATTTTACATGTATTTTTAATTAATGTTTTACATGTTATTTAACAGCAACATTGTTTTGTCTACAAAGACTAACACGAGCTAAATAACAACTGCTAGCTGCACAAAATTGTATTTAATTTAATTACATTCTTATTTATTTAGTTTTTGTTTATTTTCATTTATTAAAAACATTTTTTTTTACATATTATTTAACAGTAACATTTTTTTGTCGACAAAGACTAATACAAGCCAAATAAAGACCGCTAGCAGCACAAATTTGATTTAATTGACAAGTAATAGAGAAGTGAGGAAAACAAACAAATTAGATGTAATATATTTAAATAAATACATGTATTTTTATTTAATTTTGTTAGAATTTTTTGCTGTATTGTTTATGTTAAAAAAAAGCACAAATCAAATTAAATTGATTTACATTAATATTCAATATGTGGTTAATTTTACATGTATTTTTAATTAATGTTTTACATGTTATTTAACAGCAACATTGTTTTGTCTACAAAGACTAACACGAGCTAAATAACAACTGCGAGCTGCACAAAATTGTATTTAATTTAATTATATATTTTTTGTTTATTTTCATTTATTTAAAAAAAATGTTTACATATTATTTAACAGTAAAACATATTTGTCAAAAAAGACAAATTCAAGCCAAATAAAGACCGCTAGCAGCACAAATTTGATTTAATTTACAAGTAATAGAGAAGTGAGGAAAACAAACAAATTAGATGTAATATGTTTAAATAAATACATGTATTTTTATTTAATTTTGTTAGAATTTTTTGCTGTATTGTTTATGTTTAAAAAAAGCACAAATTAAATTAAATTGATTTACGTTAATATTCAATATGTGGTTAATTTTACATGTATTTTTAATTAATGTTTTACATGTTATTTAACAGCAACGTTGTTTTGTCTACAAAGACTAACACGAGCTAAATAACAACTGCTAGCTGCACAAAATTGTATTTAATTTAATTATATATTTTTTGTTTATTTTCATTTATTTAAAAAAATGTTTACATATTATTTAACAGTAAAACATATTTGTCAAAAAAAGACTAATACAAGCCAAATAAAGACCGCTAGCAGCACAAATTTGATTTAATTTACAAGTAATAGAGAAGTGAGGAAAACAAACAAATTAGATGTAATATATTTAAATAAATACATGTATTTTTATTTAATTTTGTTAGAATTTTTTGCTGTATTGTTTATGTTTAAAAAAAGCACAAATTAAATTAAATTGAATTACATTAATATTCAATATGTGGTTAATTTTACATGTATTTTTAATTAATGTTTTACATGTTATTTAACAGCAACGTTGTTTTGTCTACAAAGACTAACACAAGCTAAATAACAACTGCTAGCTGCACAAAATTGTATTTAATTTAATTATATATTTTTTGTTTATTTTCATTTATTTAAAAAAATGTTTACATATTATTTAACAGTAAAACATATTTGTCAAAAAAAGACTAATACAAGCCAAATAAAGACCGCTAGCAGCACAAATTTGATTTAATTGACAAGTAATAGAGAAGTGAGGAAAAAAAACAAATTAGATGTAATATATTTAAATAAATACATGTATTTTTATTTAATTTTGTTAGAATTTTTTGCTGTATTGTTTATGTTTAAAAAAAGCACTAATTAAATTAAATTGAATTACATTAATATTCAATATGTGGTTAATTTTACATGTATTTTTAATTAATGTATTACATGTTATTTAACAGCAACGTTGTTTTGTCTACAAAGATTAACACAAGCTAAATAACAACTCCTAGCTGCACAAAATTGTATTTAATTTAATTATATATTTTTTGTTTATTTTCATTTATTTAAAAAAATGTTTACATATTATTTAACAGTAAAACATATTTGTCAAAAAAGACTAATACAAGCCAAATAAAGACCGCTAGCAGCACAAATTTGATTTAATTTACAAGTAATAGAGAAGTGAGGAAAACAAACAAATTAGATGTAATATATTTAAATAAATACATGTATTTTTATTTAATTTGTTAGAATTTTTTGCTGTATTATTTATGTTTAAAAAAAGCACAAATTAAATTAAATTGATTTACATTAATATTCAATATGTGGTTAATTTTACATGTATTTTTAATTAATGTTTTACATGTTATTTAACAGCAACGTTGTTTTGTCTACAAAGACTAACACGAGCTAAATAACAACTGCTAGCTGCACAAAATTGTATTTAATTTAATTATATATTTTTTGTTTATTTTCATTTATTTAAAAAAATGTTTACATATTATTTAACAGTAAAACATATTTGTCAAAAAAGACTAATACAAGCCAAATAAAGACCGCTAGCAGCACAAATTTGATTTAATTTACAAGTAATAGAGAAGTGAGGAAAACAAACAAATTAGATGTAATATATTTAAATAAATACATGTATTTTTATTTAAATTTGTTAGAATTTTTTGCTGTATTGTTTATGTTTAAAAAAAGCACAAATTAAACTAAATTGAATTACATTAATATTCAATATGTGGTTAATTTTACATGTATTTTTAATGAATGTTTTACATGTTATTTAACAGCAATGTTGTTTTGTCTACAAAGACTAACACGAGCTAAATAACAACTGCTAGCTGCACAAAATTGTATTTAATTTAATTATATATTTTTTGTTTATTTTCATTTATTTAAAAAAATGTTTACATATTATTTAACAGTAAAACCTATTTGTCAAAAAAAGACTAATACAAGCCAAATAAAGACCGCTAGCAGCACAAATTTGATTTAATTTACAAGTAATAGAGAAGTGAGGAAAACAAACAAATTAGATGTAATATATTTAAATAAATACATGTATTTTTATTTAAATTTGTTAGATTTTTTTGCTGTATTGTTTATGTTTAAAAAAAGCACAAATTAAATTAAATTGAACTACATTAATATTCAATATGTGGTTAATTTTACATGTATTTTTAATTAATGTTTTACATGTTATTTAACAGCAACGTTGTTTTGTCTACAAAGATGAACACAAGCTAAATAACAACTGCGAGCTGCACAAAATTGTATTTAATCTAATTATATATTTTTTGTTTATTTTCATTTATTTAAAAAAAGTTTTACATATTATTTAACAGTAAAACATATTTGTCAAAAAAGACTAATACAAGCCAAATAAAGACCGCTAGCAGCACAAATTTGATTTAATTGACAGGTAATAGAGAAGTGAGGAAAACAAACAAATTAGATGTAATATATTAAAATAAATACATGTATTTTTATTTAATTTTGTTAGAATTTTTTGCTGTATTGTTTATGTTTAAAAAAAGCACAAATTAAATTAAATTGATTTACATTAATATTCAATATGTGGTTAATTTTACATGTATTTTTAATGAATGTTTTACATGTTATTTAACAGCAACGTTGTTTTGTCTACAAAGACTAACACGAGCTAAATAACAACTGCTAGCTGCACAAAATTGTATTTAATTTAATTATATATTTTTTGTTTATTTTCATTTATTTGAAAAAATGTTTACATATTATTTAACAGTAAAATATATTTGTCAAAAAAAACTAATACAAGCCAAATAAAGACAGCTAGCAGCACACATTTGATTTAATTTACAAGTAATAGAGAAGTGAGGAAAACAACCAATTTAGATGTAATATATTTAAATAAATACATGTATTTTTATTTAATTTTGTTAGAACTTTTTGCTGTATTGTTTATGTTTAAAAAAAGCACAAATTAAATTAAATTGAATTACATTAATATTCAATATGTGGTTAATTTTACATGTATTTTTAATTAATGTTTTACATGTTATTTAACAGCAACGTTGTTTTGTCTACAAAGACTAACACATAAATAACAACTGCGAGCTGCACAAAATTGTATTTAATTTAATTACATTCTTATTTATTTAGTTTTTGTTTATTTTCATTTATTAAAAACATTTTTTTTTTACATATTATTTAACAGTAACATTTTTTTGTCGACAAAGACTAATACAAGCCAAATAAAGACCGCTAGCAGCACACATTTGATTTAATTGACAAGTAATAGAGAAGTGAGGAAAACAAACAAATTAGATATAATATATTTAAATAAATACATGTATTTTTATTTAATTTTGTTGGATTTTTTTTGCTGTATTGTAATGTTAAAAAAAAAAGTGTATTGCCCACAAAGGCAAAGTAAATATTTATTTTATTCGTTAACATCGACTTTAGTTTTTGTACACAACATTAAACTTTGCTTTTTCAGTCTTTTTAGTAAAGAAATATAGAAAAATACCAAGTATTGTTCACAATACATAATCTGGACATAAGCTAAAGTGTCTGATTTCTAGAGGACTTTGATACTGTAGTAGATACTATTATAGTATCTACTACGGTATCAAGGGGGGGGGCGTTATCAGCACACGACTGAGGAAGAGCGATGCTGCATCTCTCAGATAAACTTTTTATCTGCGTGCAGCCTGAAAATAGTGTTTGGTGCGAAAGGAAAGAAGGACGTCAGGACCGGGATGTCCTGGTCTGGTATCAGTGAAAAAATGTATCGGATGATATCAGCGTCCCCCAGCACATTTGTCAACATAAACAAGTATCAAATAATTGTGGTTCCATATTACTTACACATACAACGTATTCAAGTCAGAAGTGTATTGAAAAGTATCCAGCAACAAGCGTGTCCGCATCGTCCAATTTGCTGCGACATGGGGCTTAACTTCATGAATTATCGTGGCCACTAGGCAGAAATTGGTTATTAGGCTAGTGTTTATATTACACCTCTGTCATTTCCCTTGGTTAAATATTTTATAAAAATTATACATGACAAGATATTAAAAGTATGTATTATATCTAGAGATGATGTTCGAAACCGGTTCTCCCGGTTGTTCGATACGAAAAGAACCAATTCCATGTCCTCCAATCCCTTTTTGAGAACCGATTCCTGTTATTGAGACCACTATAGTAAAGAAAAAGAGTTGGTTCTTTATTCGAATCCCTGGGAACGAATCCTGTCCTACAGGAAATGCCCTGTGGGGCGGCAATGTTATGCCCATTTGATTGTAGACTCTTACTGACACCTTGTGGCGATATGAAAATACTACGCGTCACCTACTCAGTGGCCTAGTGGTTAGAGTGTCCGCCCTGAGATCGGTAGGTTGTGAGTTCAAATCCCGGCCGAGTCATACCAAAGACTATAAAAATGGGACCCATTACCTCCCTCTTGGCACTCAGCATCAAGGGTTGGAATTGGGGGTTAAATCACCAAAAATGATTCCCGGGCGCGGCCACCGCTGCTGCCCACTGCTCCCCTCACCTCCCAGGGGGTGATCAAGGGTGATGGGTCAAATGCAGAGAATAATCTCGCCACACCTAGTGTGTGTGTGTGACAATCATTGGTACTTTAACTTTAACTTTAACTTTATTAGTTTGGGCACTTCCGGGTTGGCGACCCGGAAGTTCATGAGACAATTGAGAAGTAGACAAGTTGTGTTAGCTCTTACAAGCCTTGGAAAAGATACGTCTGTAAGTAAACTGTTTAACTTGTTTATGTAACTCAATATTAAGGTGGAAAGTGGTTAAATTTGATACTAAGATGTTTATTGAAAAACGATTTTTGTGCACCGTTTCAATGGATGTTTTGAGGACTTAAAATGGCTGCCAGTCGTGTATTTCCACCATCGAAATAATTGTTTGGAAAAATAATTGTTAATTGATGACTGTGGTGTTCTTAGTGTCATTGTTAGTATGTTCCAATAGCAGCAGAAGTGCACTTTTTGGAGAGCTGTATTATTTTCAGTTTTGTGCCCAAGGGACTGATTTTATTTAACACTATATTATTATTTATACACCTATAGTGATCACAGAGACAGGTTGTTTTTGTGTTACTGTATATATTTGTTTTTCTGAAAAATCCCACTTAATATACTTTGGGTAACAACAGTCAATATTTTTATTTTTTATTTTTTTTAGTAACAGTCAATATTTATTTATTTATTTTATTTTATTTTTTTCTTATAAAATAGAAGTGGGCTTTTGTTAAACCAAATATTGTGTTTTTTTCCATACACAACAACTTATCTGGATTCCATAAGAGAATCGATAAGGAATCGGTTCGATAAGAGAATTCGATAAAGGGCTCGAACTCGATAATTTTTTATCAAACATCATCCCTAATTATGTCTGTTGATGTCGTATCGTAATAACATCGTTATCAGTGCTCCAATATCGGTATGGTATTGGGAGTGAAACCGTTAGTTACAATAAATAATCCTTTTATCATTTCGTCAATTTTGTGGGTGTTAATACATTTTCATTGTTTTTGATGCTAAAATGTTATTTTTTTATCGCAACATTTAAAAATGCTGACTATAATAACACGCTGTCCAGATGTTATATCTTGTTTTATTATCATTATGTTATCATTTGCAAGTATGACAGCGAGTTGTAAGTCGTGTATAGTTTATGGTGTGTTTTTTGGTTGTTGTTGTTGCGCCCTAAAAAGTGTTAATACTGTAAGTATTGTGCTTATTACGCGCAAGCTGTTGGATTGCAATGTGAATCTTAGTTGTAGTTTTCAATACCAAATTTGGAGGTGTTGAAATCGCCACGTAAAATCGCCAATGCTAATCCGTAGCATGTCAATAGCAAAGCCAATGTATTTTAGCATCAAGCTAAAAAAATATTTTTTTTGGAAAAGTGGAGCCTTTTGAGTCAAATTTCTTTGTCCCCACGGAAAATGGCAACATTACCCTGGGGGTAGTTTGGCTGAATCCGCTCTCAGTGCTGCTGGAGTGATCGCCAGTGGGCAACATGGGCAAAAACGGAGCGAATATACAGGTAAAAGCCAGTAAATTAGAATATTTTGAAAAACTTGATTTATTTCAGTAATTGCATTCAAAAGGTGTAACTTGTACATTATATTTATTCATTGCACACAGACTGATGCATTCAAATGTTTATTTCATTTCATTTTGATGATTTGAAGTGGCAACAAATGAAAATCCAAAATTCCGTGTGTCACAAAATTAGAATATTGTGTAAGGGTTAAATTTTGAAGACACCTGGTGCCACAAACTAATCAGCTGATTAACTCAAAACACCTGCAAAGGGCTTTAAATGGTCTCTCAGTCCAGTTCTGAAGCCTACACAAACATGGGTAAGACTTCAGATTTGACAGCTGTCCAAAAGGCAACCATCGACACATTGCACAAGGAGGGAAAGACACAAAAGGTTATTGCTGAAGAGGCTGGCTGTTCTCAGAGCTCTGTGTCCAAACACATTAATGGAGAGGCAAAGGGAAGGAAAAACTGTGGTCAGAAAAAGTGTACAAGCGATAGGGATCACCGCGCCCTGGTCAAGATTGTGAAAAAAAAACCATTCAAAAATGTGGGGGAGATTCAGAAGGAGTGGACAGCTGCTGGAGTCAGTGCTTCAAGATCCACCACCAAGAGACGCTTGAAAGACATGGGTTTCAACTGCCGCATACCTCGTGTCAAGCCACTGTTGACCAAGAAACAGCGCGAAAAGCGTCTCACCTGGGCTAAGGAAAAAAAGAGCTGGACTGCTGCTGAGTGGTCCAAAGTCATGTTTTCTGACGAAAGCAAATTTTGCATTTCCTTTGGAAATCGAGGTCCCAGAGTCTGGAGGAAGACAGGAGAGGCACAGGATCCACGTTGCCTGAAGTCTAGTGTAAAGTTTCCACCATCAGTGATGGTTTGGGGTGCCATGTCATCTGCTGGTGTCGGTCCACTCTGTTTCCTGAGATCCAGGGTCAACGCAGCCGTCTACCAGCAAGTTTTAGAGCACTTCATGCTTCCTGCTGCTGACCTGCTCTATGGAGATGGAGATTTCAAGTTCCAACAGGACTTGGCGCCTGCACACAGCGCAAAATCTACCCGTGCCTGGTTTACGGACCATGGTATTTCTGTTCTAAATTGGCCCGCCAACTCCCCTGACCTTAGCCCCATAGAAAATCTGTGGGGTATTGTGAAAAGGAAGATGCAGAATGCCAGACCCAAAAACGCAGAAGAGTTGAAGGCCACTATCAGAGCAACCTGGGCTCTCATAACACCTGAGCAGTGCCAGAAACTCATCGACTCCATGCCACGCCGCATTAACGCAGTAATTGAGGCAAAAGGAGCTCCAACCAAGTATTGAGTATTGTACATGCTCATATTTTTCATTTTCATACTTTTCAGTTGGCCAACATTTCTAAAAATCCCTTTTTTGTATTAGCCTTAAGTAATATTCTAATTTTGTGACACACGGAATTTTGGATTTTCATTTGTTGCCACTTCAAATCATCAAAATTAAATGAAATAAACATTTGAATGCATCAGTCTGTGTGCAATGAATAAATATAATGTACAAGTTACACCTTTTGAATGCAATTACTGAAATAAATCAAGTTTTTCAAAATATTCTAATTTACTGGCTTTTACCTGTATGCTACGTCTGGAACAGATTATTTATATTTCCATCACTTTTGGTGGGAAAATGTTATTTGATGTTGCTGGTGTGCTGCAATGTTGGAGACGTAGAAGTCGTGTTTATGTTGCTGAACATGTGCTGCAATGTGTGCTAGGATCTCTTAATGTCCTGCAAGTTCTCTCTCTCCAAACATCATCCAGGACTTGGGAAAATATTTCTGCCCCCAAAAAGAGTGTGCTCGCTCGTAAAGCTGCCATGATGTTAGAAGTCTTCATGCTGCCAACTTTGTGTTCTCACCACTTGCTTCATGCCAGGAAACCTCCAACATCCAACATCCAACCTTCCATAGATCACAGAAATACTCGCCGTTACAAAACAAAACAAACGAGACGCTTATAAAAAAAAAACGTTCCACTGATCCATCCATCCATCCATTTTCTACCGCTTATTCCCTTCGGGGTCGCGGGGGGCGCTGGAGCCTATCTCAGCTACAATTGGGCGGAAGGCGGGGTACACCCTGGACAAGTCGCCACCTCATCGCAGCGTTCCACTGATGATCTCCTCTAAACTCTCCTGGACTGGGGATCAATACTTGCAATAAAAGTGAGAGTTATTAACTATTGTAGTTTTAATGTTATTAACTAGTATAATTGTTATGTTATTAGCTATTTTAGTTGTTATGTTATTAACTATTATAGTTGTAATATTATTAACTAATTTAGTTGTTATGTTATTAACTATTATAGTTATTATGTTACTAACTATTTTAGTTATGTTATTAATGAGTATAGTTGTTATGTTATTAGCTATTATAGTTGTTATGTTATTAACTATTGTAGTTGTTATGTTATTAACTATTATAGTTTTAATATTATTAACTAATATAATTGTTATGTTATTAACTATTATAGTTATGTTATTAACTATTATAATTATCATCATATTAACTATTATAGTTGTTATGTTATTAACTAGCATAATTGTTATGTTATTAACTATTATAATTATGTTATTACCTATTATAGTTATTATGTTACTAACTATTGTAGTTGTTACGTTAACTAGTATAGTTGTTATGTTATTAACTATTGTAGTTGTTATGTTATTAACTATTATATTTGTTATGTTATTAACTATTATAGTTATTATGTTACTAACTATTTTAGTTGTTATGTTATTAACGAGTATAGTTATTATGTTATTAACTATTATAGTTGTTATGTTATTAACTATTTTAGTTGTTATGTTATTAACTATTATAGTTTTAATATTATTAACTAATTTAGTTGTTATGTTATTAACTATTATAGTTATTATGTTACTAACTATCTTAGCTGTTATGTTATTAACGAGTATAGTTGTTATGTTACTAACTATTGTAGTTGTTATGTTATTAACTATTATAGTTATGTTACTAACTATTATAGTTGTAATATTATTAACTAATATAATTGTTATGTTATTAACTATTATAGTTATGTTATTAACTATTATAATTGTCATGTTATTAACTATTATAGTTGTTATGTTATTAACTAGTATAATTGTTATGTTATTAACTATTATAGTTATGTTATTACCTATTATAGCTATTATGTTACTAACTATTGTAGTTGTTACGTTATTAACTAGTATAGTTGTTATGTTATTAACTATTATAATTGTTGTTATTAACTATCATAGTTGTTATGTTATTAACTATTATAGTTGTTATGTTATTAACTTTTATATTTGTTATGTTACTAACTATTATAGTTGTTATGTTAACTATTATAGTTGTTATGTGTTTAACTATTATAGTTATTATGTTATTAACTATTATAATTGTTGTTATTAACTATCATAGTTGTTATGTTATTAACTATTATAGTTATTATGTTACTAACTATTGTAGTTGTTATGTTACTAACTATTATAATTGTTGTTATTAACTATTATAGTTGTTATGTTATTAACTATTACAATTGTTGTTATTAACTATTATAGTTGTTATGTTGTTAACTAAAATAGTTGTTATGTTGTTAACTATTATAGTTGTTATGTTAACTATTATAGTTATGTTATTAACTATTATAATTATCATGTTATTAACTATTATAGTTGTTATGTTATTAACTAGTATAATTGTTGTGTTATTAACTATTATAGTTTTAATATTATTAACTAATATAATTGTTATGTTATTAACTATTATAGTTATGTTATTAACTATTATAATTGTCATGTTATTAACTATTATAGTTGTTATGTTATTAAATAGTATAATTGTTATGTTATTAACTATTATAGTTATGTTATTACCTATTATAGCTATTATGTTAGTAACTATTGTAGTTGTTACGTTATTAACTAGTATAGTTGTTATGTTATTAACTATTATAATTGTTGTTATTAACTATCATAGTTGTTATGTTATTAACTATTATAGTTGTTATGTTATTAACTTTTATATTTGTTATGTTACTAACTATTATAGTTGTTATGTTAACTATTATAGTTGTTATGTGTCATGACTTGATCTTGGGTGTTTGGTTTTCCGGGATGCAACGGAAAGTTGGCTCGGGCGAGACGGGAATGAAGGTACATGATTTATTAATATATCAAAAAAAAAGTACAAACGAAAAGCGCGCACAGTGGCGGAGAATAAACTGTGAAACCAAAAGACTATAGCAAAAAAGTACAAACGAAAAAACACGCACAATGGCGGAGAACAAACTATGAAACCAAAAAGACTATAAACATGGAACAAAAACTTACTTGGCTTGGACAAAAATAGTTGCTTGAGGAATGGACATGGAAAGAATGGACAGAGCATAAATGTGGTGAGGTCGTCAGAACGACAAACTGAAAAGAATGAACTTAAATACTACAGACATGATCAACGAAAACAGGTGCGTGACTCAAGACGTGAAACAGGTGCGTGACGTGACAGGTGAAAACTAATGGGTTGCTATGGTGACAATCAAGAGTGTACAATGAGTCCAAACGTGGAACAGGTGAAACTAATGGGGTAATCATGGAAACAAGACAAGGGAGTGAAAAAGACAGAAACTAAAGAGTCCTATAACTAAACAAAACATGACTTAAAACAAAACATGATTACACAGACATGACATTATGTTATTAACTATTATAGTTATTATGTTATTAACTATTATGATTGTTGTTATTAACTATCATAGTTGTTATGTTATTAACTATTATAGTTATTATGTTACTAACTATTGTCGTTGTTATGTTATTAACTATTACAATTGTTGTTATTAACTATTATAGTTGTTATGTTGTTAACTATAATAGTTGTTATGTTGTTAACTATTATAGTTGTTATCTTAACTATTATAGTTATTATGTTATTAACTATTATAATTATTGTTATTAACTATCATAGTTGTTAAGTTATTAACTATTATAGTTGTTATGTTATTAACTATTATAGTTATTATGTTACTAACTATTGTAGTTGTTATGTTATTAACTATTACACTTGTTGTTATTAACTATTATAGTTGTTATGTTGTTAACTATTATAGTTATAACTATTATAGTTGTTGTGTTATTAAACATTATAATTGTTGTTATTACCTATTATAGTTGTTATGTTATTAACTATTATAGTCCTCTCTCCTCTCCTCTCCTCCTCTCCCCTCCTCCTCTCCTTTCCTCTCCTCTCCTCTCCTCTCCTCTCCTCTCCTCTCCTCTCCTCTCCTCTCCTCTCCTCTCCTCTCCTCTCCTCTCCTCTCCTCTCCTCTCCTCTCCCCTTTCTTCCTCCTCCTCTCCTCTCCTCTCTTCTCTCCTTTCCTCTCCCCTCCTCCTCTCCTCTTCTCTCCTCCTCTCCTCTCCTCTCCTCTCCTCTCCTCTCCTCTCCTCTCCTCTCCTCTCCTCTCCACTTTCCTCCACCTCTCCTCTCCTCTCCTCTCCTCTCCTCTTCTGTCCTCTCCCCTTTCCTCCTCCTCTCCTCTCCTCTTCTCTCCTCTCCTCTCCCTCTTCCTCTCCTCTCCCCTCCTCCTCTCATCTCCTCTCCCCTCCTCCTCTCCTCTCCCCTTTCCTCCTCCTCTCCTCTCCTTTCCCCTTTCCTCCTCCTCTCCTCTCCTCTCCCCTCCTCTCCTCTCCTCTCCTCTCCTCTCCTCTCCTCTCCTCTCCTCTCCCCTCCTCCTCTCTTCTCCCCTCCTCCTCTCATCTCCTCTCCTCTTCTGTCCTCTCCCCTTTCCTCCTCCTCTCCTCTCCCCTCCTCCTCTCCTCTCCCCTTTCCTCCTCCTCTCCTCTCCTCTTCTCTCCTCTCCTCTCCCTCCTCCTCTCCTCTCCCCTCCTCCTCTCCTCTCCCCTTTCCTCCTCCACTCCTCTCCTTTCCCCTTTCCTCCTCCTCTCCTCTCCTCTCCTCTCCTCTCCTCTCCTCTCCTCTCCTCTCCTCTCCTCTCCTCTCCTCTCCTCTCCTCTCCCCTTTCCTCCTCCACTCCTCTCCTCTCCTCTCCTCTCCTCTCCTCTCCTCTCCCCTACCCTCCTCCTCTCCTTTCCTCTCCTCTCCCCTTTCCTCCTCCTCTCCTCTCCTCTCCTCTCCTCTCCTCTCCTCTCCTCTCCTCTCCTCTCCTCTCCTCTCCTCTCCTCTCCTCTCCTCTCCTCTCCCCTTTCCTCCTCCTCTCCTCTCTTCTCTCCTTTCCTCTCCCCTCCTCCTCTCCTCTTCTCTCCTCCTCTCCTCTCCCCTTTCCTCCTCTCCTCTCCTCTCCTCTCCTCTCCTCTCCTCTCCTCTCCTCTCCTCTCCTCTCTTCTCCTCTCCCCTTTCTTCCTCCTCCTCTCCTTTCCTCTCTTCTCTCCTTTCCTCTCCCCTCCTCCTCTCCTCTTCTCTCCTCTCCTCTCCTCTCCTCTCCTCTCCTCTCCTCTCCTCTCCTCTCCTCTCCTCTCCTCTCCTCTCCTCTCCTCTCCTCTCCTCTCCCCTTTCTTCCTCCTCCTCTCCTCTCCTCTCTTCTCTCCTTTCCTCTCCCCTCCTCCTCTCCTCTTCTCTCCTCCTCTCCTCTCCCCTTTCCTCCTCTCCTCTCCTCTCCTCTCCTCTCCTCTCCTCTCCTCTCCTCTCCTCTCCTCTCCTCTCCTCTCCTCTCCTCTCCTCTCCTCTCCTCTCTTCTCCTCTCCCCTTTCTTCCTCCTCCTCTCCTCTCCTCTCCTCTCCTCTCTTCTCTCCTTTCCTCTCCCCTCCTCCTCTCCTCTTCTCTCCTCCTCTCCTCTCCCCTTTCCTCCTCTCCTCTCCTCTCCTCTCCTCTCCTCTCCTCTCCTCTCCTCTCCTCTCCTCTCCTCTCCTCTCCTCTCCTCTACTCTCCTCTCCTCTCCTCTCCTCTCCTCTCCTCTCCTCTGTGGACTCAGTTTGCCAAGTGAGTCCATCCTTCCCTTCATGTGCAGCTGTGTTGGCTTACAAGTGGTCCCTTTTTTTTTTTTTTTACTTCTTTTTTTTTTGTTGAAAGGGCCCGATTCTGTCCAGCAGAATTCTATTTTAGACGGCGTGTGTGAAAGGATGAAAGCCGGGCAGAAACGTGAGCGCCAAAAATGTTGTGGCCGACACAAGCGAGCGTCTGTTGGTGGGATTCGAACCCGCGCATGAATTAGGCCACTAAGTGGTGTCGTTAAGTGAGTGACGCTCACACACTCGAGCCTTTCACTCACACGCACACACACGCACACACACACACATTGATATCATGCACAAGCACAGGTCTGTTTGCCCCCCCCCCATCCTGGATATCATGTGACCCGTGTGATGTTACGTCACTCCTCAACGGTCACTCGGCTTCCAAACGTCTGAGTCTCTTAAATCTTTGGACGATGTCAACACTTCGCCTTTGTAAGCTTGTACAAAAAGAAAGAAAGAAAGAAAAAAAAAACAGGCTTCACTACACATCTGAAAACAAACCCTACTTACAGGCTGACGAATAGGACATAAACCAAACAGACAAACAAAAGCACATTGATTTAAATAAAATAAAATTTAAATAAAAACTTGCATGACTTATTTTTAACACTTTTATAAGTGGGACCCCTTTGGGTCCCCAAGAACTTTAGTGGGACCTTTTATTTTATTCATTTTTTATTTTTTTTAATAATTATGAATTCAAATCAAAGTAATGAATTATTGACCTATGGATGTTTAAAGAGTACTGAGGTAAATCCATCATCTCCATCACAAGTTTAAACACTTATTTATTTTTTGAAGTTTCACAGGGGCCCGCCTCTTGTACACGCCCACTGACAACAGCAACAAATAAACAGGCTTTGCTACACATCTTAAAACAAAGCCTACTTACAGGTTGACAAACAGGGCATAAACCAAACAGACAAAAGCACATAAAAAATTAAAAATCTTGTATTACCATTTTTAACACTTTTATAAGTGGGACCCCTTTGGATTCCCAAGAACTTTAGTGGGACTTTTTTTTTAATATTTTATTTATTTTTCTAATAATAATGAATTTAAATCAAAGTTATGAATTATTTGCCTAGTGATGTTTAAAGTGTACCGAGGTAAATCCATCATCTCCATCACAAGTTTAAACACTTATTTATTTTTTGAAGTTTCACAGGGGCCCGCCTCTTGTACACGCCCACTGACAACAGCAACATATAAACAGGCTTTGCTACACATCTTAAAACAAAGCCTACTTACAGGTTGACAAACAGGGCATAAACCAAACAGACCAAAGCACATTAAAAAAAACAAGAAAACAAAAACTTGTATTACCATTTTTAACACTTTTATAAGTGGGACCCCTTTGGATCCCTAAGAACTTTAGTGGGACTTTAAAAAAAAAAAAAAAAGGTTTTTTTTTTTTTTTTTTAAATAATGAATTCAAATCAAAGTTATGAATTATTGACCTATTGATTGATTGATCATCTCCATCACAAGTTTAAACACTTTTTTTTTTTTTTTTGAAGTTTCATATATATATATATATATATATATATATATATATATATATATATATATATATATATATATATATATATATATATATACATATATATATATATGTATATATATATATATATATATATATATATATATATATATATATATATATATATATATATATATATATATATATATATATACATATATATATATATATATATTTTTTTTTTTTACCTTTAGGGCTCGCCTCAAGTTTGGACCCAGGTACCCGGAACGGTCTCAATCATAAAAAATGTAAAAATAGGTCATGTGTTATTATTATTATTATTATTATTATTATTATTATTATTATTATTATTATTATTATTATTATTCAATGCTTGAATCTCTCGATCAATTTCAGATCTATCTGTCCATATGAAGTTGTTTTTATTTATTTATTTATTTTTTATGTTTTATGCTATTTTTAACAAAACACAAAATATGCAACATTTCCCCCAAAACTCTCCAAGTGGAATATTTGATGTGAAGCAATAAGAGCCTTAAATAGATCAATAATTTATAACATTGATTTTAATATATCATTAGTATTTTTTGAGCAATGACAGTTAAAAAACAATCCCACTAAAATTCTTGGGGATCCAAAATGGTCCCACTCATAAAAGTGTTAAAAATAAGTCATACTTTTTTTTTTATTACTTTCAACACTTAAGTCTCTAGATCAACTTCAGATCCATCTGTCAATTATAAGTTGTTTTTAAATATTTTTTTTATGTCTTTTGCTTTATGCCCTTTTTGTCAAAAACTCAAAATATTAAATATTTTCCCCAGAAAATGTTTTAAAGTGCAATATTTGATGTGAAGTAAATGCAGGCTTAAATAGCTCAATTATTCATAACATTGGTTTTATTTTCTTAATTTTTGAGCAATGACAGTTTTTTAAAGTCCCACTAAAGTTCTTGGGGACCCAAAATGGTCCCACTCATAAAAGTGTTACAAATAAGTCATAAAACATTTTTTCTTTCAACATCTCATCTGAGTCTGCAGATCAACTTCAGATCCATTTGTCAATTGTAAGTTTTTATAATTTTTTCATGGTTTTTTTTTTTTTTTTTTGTCAAAGAAAACTCAAAATATTTTCCCCCAAAAAATTTTAAGTGCGATATTTCCTGTAATGTATTTGGAGGCTTAAATAGGTCAATTATTCATAACATTTGTTTTATTTTCTTATTTTTTGACAGTTTTTTAAAGTCCCACTAAAGTTGTTGGGGACCCAAAATGGTCCTACTCATAAAAGTGTTACAAATAAGTCATACATTGTTTTTCTTTCAACACTTAAGTCTCTAGATCAACTTCAGATCCATCTGTCAATTATAAGTTGTTTTTAAATATTTTTTTATGTCTTTTGCTTTATGCCCTTTTTGTCAAAAACTCAAATTATTAAATATTTTCCCCAGAAAATGTTTTAAAGTGCAATATTTGATGTGAAGTAAATGCAGGCTTAAATAGCTCAATTATTCATAACATTGGTTTTATTTTCTTATTTTTTGAGCAATGACAGTTTTTCAAAGTCCCACTAAAGTTCTTGGGGACCCAAAATGGTCCTACTCATAAAAGTGTTACAAATAAGTCATAAAACATTTTTTCTTTCAACATCTCATCTGAGTCTGCAGATCAACTTCAGATCCATTTGTCAATTATACGTTTTTATAATTTTTTCATGTTTTTTTATTGTATTTTATTTTATTTATTTATTTATTTTTGTCAAAGAAAACTCAAAATGTGAAATATTTTCCCCAAAAAATTTTTAAGTGCGATATTTCCCGTGATGTATTTGGAGGCTTAAATAGGTCAATTATTCATAACATTTGTTTTATTTTCTTATTTTTTTGACAGTTTTTTAAAGTCCCACTAAAGTTCTTGGGGACCCAAAATGGTCCTACTCATAAAAGTGTTACAAATAAGTCATACATTGTTTTTCTTTCAACACTTAAGTCTGTAGATCAACTTCAAATCCATCTGTCAATTATAATTTAATGTTTTTTTGTTTTTTGCTTTATGCACTTTTTGTCAAAGAAAACTCAAAATGTGAAATATTTTCCCCAAAAAAATAGTTTAAGTGCAATATTTCCTGTGACATATTTGGAGGCTTAAATAGCTCAATTATTCATAAAATTGATTTTATTTTTTATTTTTTTGAGCAATGGCAGTTTTTGGTTTTGTTATTTTTAAGTCCTGCTACAATTCTTGGGGATCCAAAAGGGTCCAACTCATAAAAGTGTTAAAAATAAGTCATAAATGATTTTTTTTAACTTTCAACGTTTTAAGTCTCTAGAATAGATCAACTTCAGATCCAGACGTCGATGATAAGTTTTTATTATTTTTTCATGTTTTTTTTTGTTTGTTTTATTCTCTTTTTGTGACAGGAAACTTTGTTTTTAAATGGCAAAAACACAACATTTGCAACATTTTAATATTTCTAATATTAAATATTAATATTTGATGTGAAGTAATTGGAGCCTTGAACAGGTCAATAAATCAGAACATTGATTTATTTTTATTTTATTTTTTTTTTAAATTTTTTTAACAATGACAGTTTTTTGTTTTATGTTCTTTTAAGTACCACTAACGTTTTTGGGGATCCAAAAGGGTCCCACTCATAAAAGTGTTACAAATAAGTCATACTTTAAAAAAAAGAGTTTTACTTTCAACACTTAAGTCTCTCGATCAACTTCAAATCCATCTGTCAATTATACGTTTTTATTAATTTTTTTAATAGTTTTTTGTTGTTGTTTGTTTTATGTCCTTTTCGTCAAAGAAAACGTTGTTTTTTATATGGCAAACACACAAAATATGCAATATTTACCCCCCAAAATTTTTCGAAGTGCAATATTTGATGTGAAGAAATGAGTGGCTTAAATAGGTCAATAGATCAAAACATTGATTTCAAGTTATTAGTATTTTTTGGGCAATGACAGTTTACAAAAAAAAAAAAGTTCCACTAAAATTATTGGCGTTCCACTCATGAAAGTGTTAAAAATAAGTCATACTTTTTTCTTTTTTTTGACTTTTAACATTTTAAGTCTCTAAATCAACTTCATATCCATTCGTCGGTTATAAGTTATTATTTTTTTAATGGTTTTTATTTGTTGTTTGTTTTGGGCCCTTTTTGTCAAAGAAAACGTTTTTTTATATGGCAAAAACACAAAATATGCAACCCCCCCCCGCCCCCCAATTTTTTTTAAGTGCAATATTTGATGTGAAGTAATTGGTGGCTGTCATGTCTGTGTGATCAGGTTTTATTTTTGGACTTTTTGTGCAGTTTTGTTTTGTCACCATAGTTACCCATTAGTTTCACCTGTCATGTCACGCACCTGTTTTGAGTCACGCACCTGTTGTTAATCATGTCCATAAGTATTTAAGTTCATTCATTTTCTGTTGTTCGTCCTGACGACCTCACACCACATTTATGCTCTGTCAATTCCTCTAAGATCCTGCTTCATGTCCCTTGTCAAAGTAAGTTTTGGTTCCATGTTTATAGTCTTTTTGTTTTTCATAGTTTGTTCTCCGCCACTGTGCGTGCTTTTCATTTGTATTTTTTGCTATAGTCTTTTGGTTTCATAGTTTATTCTCCGCCACTGTGCGCGCTTTTGTTTGATCCTTTTTTTTGTATTTATAGTCTTTAAATAAATCATGTACCTTCATTCCCGTCTCGCCCGTGCCAACTTTCCGTTGCATCCCGGAAAGGCAAACTCCCAAGATCAAGTCGTGACAGTGGCTTAAATGTGTCAATAATTAAAAATTGATTTTCAGTTATTAAAAAAAAAACTTCCACTAAAATTCTTGGGGTTCCACTTATAAAAGTGTTAAAAATAAGTCATACATTTAAAAACATTTTTTTTTACTTTTAAGGTTTTCAATCTCTTGATCAACTTCAGATCCATCCGTCAGTTTTTATTATTATTATTTTTTCACGGTTTATGTTAGTTTGCCAGTTTTATGCTCTTTTTGTCAAAGAAAACTTTGTTTTTTATATGGCAAACACACAAAATATGCAATATTTACCTCCCCAAATTTTTTTAAGTGCAATATTTGATGTGAAGAAATGAGTGGCTTAAATAGGTCAATAGATCAAAACATTGATTTCAAGTTATTAGTATTTTTTGGGCAATGACAGTTTACAAAAAAAAAAAGTTCCACTAAAATTATTGGCGTTCCACTCATGAAAGTGTTAAAAATAAGTCATACTTTTTTCTTTTTTTTTTACTTTTAACATTTTAAGTCTCTGGATCAACTTCATATCCATTCGTCGGTTATAAGTTGTTATTATTTTTTAATGGTTTTTGTTTGTTGTTTGTTTTAGGCCCTTTTTGTCAAATAAAACGTTTTTTTATACGGCAAAAACACAAAATATGCAATTTTTCCCCCGCCAAATGTTTTTTAAGTGCAATATTTAATGTGAAGTAATTGGTGGCTTAAATGTGTCAATAATTAAAAATTGATTTTAAGTTATTAAAAAAAAAAACTTCCACTAAAATTCTTGGGGTTCCACTTATAAAAGTGTTAAAAATAAGTCATACATTTAAAAACTTTTTTTTTTACTTTTAAGGTTTTAAATCTCTTGATTAACTTCAGATCCATTCGTCAGTTTTTTTGTTGTTTTTTTTTTCACGGTTTATGTTAGTTTCCCTGTTTTATGCTCTTTTTGTCAAAGAAAACTTTGTTTTTTATATGGCAAACACACAAAATATGCAATATTTACCCCCAACAATTTTTTTAAGTGCAATATTTGATGTGAAGAAATGAGTGGCTTAAATAGGTCAATATATCAAAACATTGATTTCAAGTTATTAGTATTTTTTGGGCAATGACAGTTTACAAAAAAAAAAAAGTTCCACTAAAATTATTGGCGTTCCACTCATGAAAGTGTTAAAAATAAGTCATACTTTTTTCTTTTTTTTTGACTTTTAACATTTTAAGTGTCTGGATCAACTTCATATCCATTCGTCGGTTATAAGTTATTTTTTTAATGGTTTTTATTTGTTGTTTGTTTTAGGCCCTTTTTGTCAAAGAAAACGTTTTTTTATATGGCAAAAACACAAAATATGCAACCCCCCCCACCCCCCCATTTTTTTTAAGTGCAATATTTGATGTGAAGTAATTGGTGGCTTAAATGTGTCAATAATTAAACATTTATTTTAAGTTATTTAAAAAAAACTTCCACTAAACTTATGTTAAAAATAAGTCATACATTTAAAAACTTTTTTTTTTTTTTTTACTTTTAAGGTTTTAAATCTCTTGATCAACTTCAGATCCATCCGTCAGTTTTTTTTTTAAATTATTTTTTCACGGTTTATGTTAGTTTGCCTGTTTTATGCTCTTTTTGTCAAAGAAAACTTTGTTTTTTATATAGCAAACAAAAATATGCAATATTCTCCCCCCCAAATATTTCAAAGTGGAATTTTTGATTACAACTAATTGGATTATTGAATAAATAAATAATTCATAACAATATTAATTTTGATTCTTTATTATTTTGAGCAACGTTTTTTAATTTTTTTTAATTTTTTTTAATTTTTTTTAATTTGTTTTAATTTGTTTTAATTTGTTTTAATTTTTTAAAATTTTTTTAAATTTTTTTAGTTTTTTTTAATTTTCTTTAATTTTTTTTAATTTTTTTTAATTTTTTTTAATTTTTTTTAATTTTTTTAAATTTTTTAAATTTTTTAATTTATTTATTTATTTATGTATTTAATTTAATTTCTAAAGAAAAAACAGCCTGCATGGCTGCTTTGTGTTATTAGAGTCAACATTGCAATTTTTTCTTGTTACATTTCACCTGTTTGTTCTTTTTTTCCCACTTTTTTTATCTTCTCCTTAATAGTATTTACAGAATAGGGCCATTAAAAAATGAGCCGCGTGCTGCAAATGGCCCCCGGGCCGCACTGTGGAACCTAAAAGACAGTTAAAAGTGCACAAGGGCCAACTCATTTGCCCTTCCTGCTCAGCTTGCATGGAGGCAGTAAGTCAGTTTTAGACCTGGGTCTGGGCCCTGCATGGCAGGAACAGATTTAAGGCATGTGTTCCTGCTGGACTCCAGGGAAAAGTGCTGTGAGGTCCACGGCGAGGGCGAGGGCGAGGTTGTTGGTTAGCCTTCAATTCTTCTCTCAAAGTGCGAGGTGTTGGAAAAGATGACCTCAGCTCGCGGACAATGGCTCAGTGTTTGTACAGAAGGCACATAAACCTTGGCGAGAACCGGATCCCACGCGGTGTTGTTGGCTCCGTTTATTTTCCTGCCACATTCCCGCCCTTTCTACCTCACTTCCTCCTCCATCAATAAACACGCCATCGCGGCCAGCTGCCAGGCGGCGCGTTCAAGGGCCTTCTGCGCCCTCAAGGCCGCCACATGGAGGGCCAGTTGACTCCCAAACCTTGGTGCACCGCAGCACATGTGAGAGAGCACATGTGCTGCACATGTCCCTCAGCAGGATGAGCCGGAATAGATAAGGAAGGATGAGGTGACAGTTTTTTAAAGTCTCACTAAAGTTCTCGTGATCCAAAATGATCCCACGCATAAAAGTGTTAAAAATAAGTCATACTTTATTTCTAACTTTCAACACTTAAGTCTCTAGATCAACTTCAGATCCATCTCCATCCACTCCGCGGCTCGAGTGTTTTTTCATCTACTTGCTATCTTGGCCATTCCCGGTGCCATCCAGCTTGGTGTTGTTTTTGTAGTTAGCCCATCTTGTAACTCCAACCCAAGTTTAGTTTTATTTTTGTACATAGTCTTTGTTTTCTCAAATTTAGTTTTTTCTCCTTTTTGTTCCCTCCTGCGAGGAGTGCTTTTGTGAGTACACGACTTACGTAAAATAACCGTTTTGCTCACCTTGGGTTCCTCTCAACTGTGTCATGCAGCTTTGTGACAAAATAAACCGATAAGAATGTCAAATACTCAAGTAGGAAACCTCAACGTTGACTTCAGGGATGAGAAAAATCAAGTCTGCTTGTTTTAGTACTGCAATGTTTCCAAAAAAACCTTTGAAATGGCGACTAAACTAACAACTTTCTATTGTGTGAAATAGCAAAGGGTTCATTGGTAGTTTTTTAAAGTCTCACTAAAGTTCTTGGTGATCCAAAATGATCCCACTCATAAAAGTGTTAAAAATAAGTCATACTTTATTTCTAACTTTCAACACTTAAGTCTCTAGATCAACTTTAGATCCATCTCCATCCACTCCTGGGCTCGAGTGTTTTTTCATCTACTTGCTATCTTGGCCATTCCCGGTGCCATCCAGCTTGGTGTTGTTTTTGTAGTTAGCCCGTCTTGTAACTCCAACCCAAGTTTAGTTTTATTTTTGTACATAGTCTTTGTTTTCTCCACGGTGCAAATTTAGTTTTTTCTCCTTTTTGTCCCCTCCTGCGAGGAGTGCTTTTGTGAGTACACGACTTACGTAAAATAACCGTTTTGCTCACCTTGGGTTCCTCTCAACTGTGTCATGCAGCTTTGTGACAAAATAAACCGATAAGAATGTCAAATACTCAAGTAGGAAACCACAACGTTGACTTCAGGGATGAGAAAAATCAAGTCTGCTTGTTTTAGTACTGCTATGTTTCCAAGAAAAAACCTTTGAAATGGCGACTAAACTAATAACGTTCTATTGTGTGAAATAGAAAAGGGTTCATTGGTAGTTTTTTAAAGTTTCACTAAAGTTCTTGGGGATCCAAAATGATCCCACTCATAAAAGTGTTAAAAATAAGTCATACTTTTTTTCCTAACTTTCAACACTTAAGTCTCTAGATCAACTTTAGATCCATCTCCATCCACTCCTCGGCTCGAGTGTTTTTTCATCTACTTGCTATCTTGGCCATTCCCGGTGCCATCCAGCTTGGTGTTGTTTTTGTAGTTAGCCCGTCTTGTAACTCCAACCCAAATGTAGTTTTATTTTTGTACATAGTCTTTGTTTTGTCCACGATGCACATTTAGTTTTTTCTCCTTTTTGTCCCCTCCTGCGAGGAGTGCTTTTGTGAGTATGTGACTTACGTAAAATAACCGTTTTGCTCACCTTGGGTTCCTCTCAACTGTGTCATGCAGCTTTGTGACAAAATAACCCGATAAGAATGCGAAATACTCAAGTAGGAAACCTCAACGTTGACTTCAGGGATGAGAAAAATCAAGTCTGCTTGTTTTAGTACTGCTATGTTTCCAAGAAAAAACCTTTGAAATGGCGACTAAACTAACAACTTTCTATTGTGTGAAATAGCAAAGGGTTCATTGGTAGTTTTTTAAAGTCTCACTAAAGTTCTTGGGGATCCAAAATGATCCCACTCATAAAAGTGTTAAAAATAAGTCATACTTTATTTCTAACTTTCAACACTTAAGTCTCTAGATCAACTTTAGATCCATCTCCATCCACTCCGCGGCTCGAGTGTTTTTTTATCTACTTGCTATCTTGGCCATTCCCGGTGCCATCCAGCTTGGTGTTGTTTTTGTAGTTAGCCCGTCTTGTAACTCCAACCCAAGTTTAGTTTTATTTTCGTACATAGTCTTTGTTTTCTCCACGGTGCACATTTAGTTTTTTCTCCTTTTTGTTCCCTCCTGCAAGGAGTACGTTTGTGAGTACACGACTTATGTAAAATAACCGTTTTGCTCACCTTGGGTTCCTCTCAACTGTGTCATGCAGCTTTGTGACAAAATAAACCGATAAGAATGTCAAATACTCAAGTAGAAAACCACAACGTTGACCTCAGGGATGAGAAAAATCAAATCTGCTTGTTTTAGTACTGGTATGTTTCCAAGAAAAAACCTTTGAAATGGCGACTAAACTAACAACTTTCTATTGTGTGAAATAGCAAAGGGTTCATTGGTAGTTTTTTAAAGTCTCACTAAAGTTCTTGGGGATCCAAAATGATCCCACTCATAAAAGTGTTAAAAATAAGTCATACTTTATTTCTAACTTTCAACACTTAAGTCTCTAGATCAACTTCAGATCCATCTCCATCCACTCGGCAGCTCGAGTGTTTTTTTATCTACTTGCTATCTTGGCCATTCCCGGTGCCATCCAGCTTGGTGTTGTTTTTGTAGTTAGCCCATCTTGTAACTCCAACCCAAATTTAGTTTTATTTTTGTACATAGTCTTTGTTTTCTCCACGGTGCACATTTAGTTTTTTCTCCTTTTTGTTCCCTCCTGCGAGGAGTGCTTTTGTGAGTACGGACTTACGTAAAATAACCGTTTTGCTCACCTTGGGTTCCTCTCAACTGCGTCATGCAGCTTTGTGACAAAATAAACCGATAAGAATGTCAAATACTCAAGTAGGAAACCTCAACGTTGACTTCAGGGATGAGAAAAATCAAGTCTGCTTGTTTTAGTACTGCTATGTTTCCAAAAAAAACCTTTGAAATGGCGACTAAACTAACAACTTTCTATTGTGTGAAATAGAAAAGGGTTCATTGGTAGTTTTTTAAAGTCTCACTAAAGTTCTTGGGGATCCAAAATGATCCCACTCATAAAAGTGTCAAAAATAAGTCATACTTTATTTCTAACTTTCAACACTTAAGTCTCTAGATCTAATTTAGATCCATCTCCATCCACTCCGCGGCTCGAGTGTTTTTTCATCTACTTGCTATCTTGGCCATTCCCGGTGCCATCCAGCTTGGTGTTGTTTTTGTAGTTAGCCCATCTTGTAACTCCAACCCAAGTTTAGTTTTATTTTTGTACATAGTCTTTGTTTTCTCCACGGTGCACATTTAGTTTTTTCTCCTCTTTGTCCCCTCCTGCGAGGAGTGCTTTTGTGAGTACGCGACTTACGTAAAATAACCGTTTTGCTCACCTTGGGTTCCTCTCAACTGTGTCATGCAGCTTTGTGACAAAATAAACCGATAAGAATGTCAAATACTCAAGTAGGAAACCTCAACGTTGACTTCAGGGATGAGAAAAATCAAGTCTGCTTGTTTTAGTACTGCAATGTTTCCAAAAAAACCTTTGAAATGGCGCCTAAACTAACAACTTTCTATTTTGTGAAATAGCAAAGGGTTCATTGGTAGTTTTTTAAAGTCTCACTAAAGTTCTTGGGGATCCAAAATGATCCCACTCATAAAAGTGTTAAAAATAAGTCATACTTTATTTCTAACTTTCAACACTTAAGTCTCTAGATCTAATTTAGATCCATCTCCATCCACTCCGCGGCTCGAGTGTTTTTTCATCTACTTGCTATCTTGGCCATTCCCGGTGCCATCCAGCTTGGTGTTGTTTTTGTAGTTAGCCCATCTTGTAACTCCAACCCAAGTTTAGTTTTATTTTTGTACATAGTCTTTGTTTTCTCCACGGTGCACATTTAGTTTTTTCTCCTCTTTGTCCCCTCCTGCGAGGAGTGCTTTTGTGAGTACGCGACTTACGTAAAATAACCGTTTTGCTCACCTTGGGTTCCTCTCAACTGTGTCATGCAGTTTTGTGACAAAATAAACCGATAAGAATGTCAAATACTCAAGTAGGAAACCACAACGTTGACTTCAGGGATGAGAAAAATCAAGTCTGCTTGTTTTAGTACTGCAATGTTTCCAAGAAAAAACCTTTGAAATGGCGACTAAACTAACAACTTTCTATTGTGTGAAATAGCAAAGGGTTCATTGGTAGTTTTTTAAAGTCTCACTAAAGTTCTTGGGGATCCAAAATGATCCCACTCATAAAAGTGTTAAAAATAAGTCATACTTTATTTCTAACTTTCAACACTTAAGTCTCTAGATCAACTTCAGATCCATCTCCATCCACTCCTTGGCTCGAGTGTTTTTTTATCTACTTGCTATCTTGGCCATTCCCGGTGCCATCCAGCTTGGTGTTGTTTTTGTAGTTAGCCCATCTTGTAACTCCAACCCAAGTTTAGTTTTATTTTCGTACATAGTCTTTGTTTTCTCCACGGTGCAAATTTAGTTTTTTCTCCTTTTTGTTCCCTCCTGCGAGGAGTGCTTTTGTGAGTACGCGACTTACGTAAAATAACCGTTTTGCTCACCTTGGGTTCCTCTCAATTGCGTCATCTAGCTTTGTGACAAAATAAACCGATAAGAATGTCAAATACTCAAGTAGGAAACCTCAACGTTGACTTCAGGGATGAAGAAAATCAAGTCTGCTTGTTTTAGTACTGCAATGTTTCCAAGAAAAAACCTTTGAAATGGCGACTAAACTAACAACTTTCTATTGTGTGAAATAGCAAAGGGTTTAATGTTAGTTTTTTAAAGTCTCACTAAAGTTCTTGGGGATCCAAAATGATCCCACTCATAAAAGTGTTAAAAATAAGTCATACTTTATTTCTAACTTTCAACACTTAAGTCTCTAGATCAACTTTAGATCCAACTCCATCCTCTCGGCGGCTCGAGTGTTTTTTCATCTACTTGCTATCTTGGCCATTCCCGGTGCCATCCAGCTTGGTGTTGTTTTTGTAGTTAGCCCGTCTTGTAACTCCAACCCAAGTTTAGTTTTATTTTCGTACATAGTCTTTGTTTTCTCCATGGTGCAAGTAGGAAACCTCAACGTTGACTTCAGGGATCAGAAAAATCAAGTCTGCTTGTTTTAGTACTGCAATGTTTCCAAAAAAAACCCTTTCAAATGGCGACTAAACTAACAACTTTCTATTGTGTGAAATAGAAAAGGGTTCATTGGTAGATTTTCTTGCTCAGCGGTGTGGTCTAATGTGATGTGAAGTGTGTGTTTTCAGCTTTTATTCCGGCCCCGGTGTGTGTGAGGCCGCCCGGCTTTAGCCTGTCTTGTTGGAGTTGCTGGTTCAACGCTCAGCCTTTTCACAGCACTGCAGATCTCTATGGCGCTCCTTCTTTCGGCTATTTTGTGCACACTCAGCAGCCACCTTCCTCCGCCGTGTTGGCGCTGCGTCCTCAAAGCTGAACACTCGTCACTCGCCCACTGGCATGAAGAGCGGAATGAAGTGGACTCGCTCAGATCTTGCTTCGGCCCAATCTCAACAAAAATACTTTTGTGGTCTCGGCCTGCGGCGACGAGCTTTTTGTTTATTTTTGTGCCGACTCTGCAAAAATAGCCAACTATTCAACTCCGTGCTATGTTTGCGCTCAAAAGGAGGCGGCTGGCGTGCTAAATATACTTCCAAATAAGCATGTTTTGATATTTTGGCAACATGGGCACAATGATGGGAATATTGGGGGGGGGGAATGTACCCAGCAACTCTGTGCTAAATCCACAACAGACTGCAAGGACACAATGTTGACTTCTGGCAAAAAAGAGTGGACTCAGTCAAACACATCATCAGCAGCGTTTCCATGTGTTCATGGTATATAGGCCGCTACTTTTTTTCCTACACTTTGTCAAAGGGTTTGGCTAATTTATGGGTTGTTGGTCGCTGACGGCCATGAAGAAAAGTAGTTTTCACGAAACACATGCAAAGAAACTTAAATAGCGGCTTGTTTGTGCTACGGCGCCATCTTTTGGACAAGTTCAATGTTGAATGTGCATTCCTGCTGTTTAAAGCTTTGGATTGGAAGTACAAACGCCGCTCCGTCTTCTAGTCCTCCGTAGCGGTTTTGCTCGTTTGGATTCTTCATTCGTCACTCCAAAAAACATTTGTAAGTTTTACAATGTCCATCCATCCATCCATCCATCTTCTTCCGCTTATCCGAGGTCGGGTCGCGGGGGCAGCAGCCTAAGCAGGGAAGCCCAGACTTCCCTCTCCCCAGCCACTTCGTCCAGCTCCTCCCGGGGGATCCCGAGGCGTTCCCAGGCCAGCCGGGAGACATAGTCTTCCCAACGTGTCCTGGGTCTTCCTCGTGGTCTCCTACCGGTCGGACGTGCCCTAAACACCTCCTTAGGGAGGCGCTCGGGTGGCATCCTGACCAGATGCCCGAACCACCTCATCTGGCTCCTCTCCATGTGGAGGAGCAGCGGCTTTACTTTGAGCTCCCCCCGGCTGACAGAGCTTCTCACCCTATCTCTAAGGGAGAGCCCCGCCACCCGGCGGAGGAAACTCATTTCGGCCGCTTGTACCCGTGATCTTGTCCTTTCGGTCATAACCCAAAGCTCATGACCATAGGTGAGGATGGGAACGTAGATCGACCGGTAAATTGAGAGCTTTGCCTTCCGGCTCAGCTCCTTCTTCACCACAACGGATCGATACAGCGTCCGCATTACTGAAGACGCCACCTGTCGATCTCACCATCCACTCTTCCCTCACTCGTGAACAAGACTCCGAGGTAATTGAACTCCTCCACTTGGGGCAAGATCTCCTCCCCAACCCGGAGATGGCACTCCACCCTTTTCCGGGCGAGAACCATGGACTCGGACTTGGAGGTGCTGATTCTCATCCCAGTCGCTTCACACTCGGCTGCGAACCGATCCAGTGAGAGCTGAAGATCCTGGCCAGATGAAGCTATCAGGACCACATCATCTGCAAAAAGCAGAGACCTAATCCTGCAGCCACCAAACCGGATCCCCTCAACGCCTTGACTGCGCCTAGAAATTCTGTCCATAAAAGTTATGAACAGAATGGGTGACAAAGGGCAGCCTTGGCGGAGTCCAACCCTCACCGGAAACGTGTCCGACTTACTGCCGGCAATGCGAACCAAGCTCTGACACTGATCATACAGGGAGCGGACCGCCACAATCAGACAGTCCGAAACCCCATACTCTCTGAGCACTCCCCACAGGACTTCCCGAGGGACACGGTCCAATGCCTTCTCCAAGTCCACAAAGCACGTGTAGACTGGTTGGGCAAACTCCCATGCACCCTCAAGGACCCTGCCGAGAGTATAGAGCTGGTCCACAGTTCCACGACCAGGACGAAAACCACACTGTTCCTCCTGAATCCGAGGTTCGACTATCCGGCGTAGCCTCCTCTCCAGTACACCTGAATAGACCTAAGGCTGAGGAGTGTGATCCCACAATAGTTAGAACACACCCTCCGGTTCCCCTTCTTAAAGAGAGGAACCACCACCCCGGTCTGCCAATCCAGAGGTACCGCCCCCGATGTCCACGCGATGCTGCAGAGTCTTACAATGTAACTAAAACTATTCTTACTTACTAAAGCGTCCAATGTGTGATGTCTGTAGGAGTGTTTTGATGCATATTTGTACGTGCTGCCGTAAAGTAATCAAGCTCGCGTTGTTAGCATTAGCTGGTATGCTAACACATTCACGAGTGTCTGTGTGGAGGGGGGCGTGGTCTGCGGGCCTGCCCCGGAGCGGGGTGTGGAAGGACTGGTCTCGAAGCACAGCTGGCAGGTGATTGGATTACCCAGCTGGGGTCGATCATCCAATCACCCGCCATGCTTATTAGCAGCAGCCGGGCCGAGACACGAGTGTTGGAGTTGGAGTTATTGAGCAGGACAGAGCGGAACTGAAAATTTGGGTGTGTTTTCCTAGAGTGTGTGCTCTGCCAAATAAAAATAAATTTCTAACACCAGACATCCGGGCTATCGTGGAGGTTTGTCGGCATCAGGTGGACCCACGGGAGGAAGACTTCCACAGTCTGTTTTAGTAATATTACCTTACAATGTCATTTTTGTATGTATCCTTTCAATTTCACAAATTCCTCAGTAAATTCACCAAAACGTCACCGTGGAGTTATTGAGTCTGTTTAGCTGATCGGAGAGCTAGCTTCCACAGCTAGCGGGTCCATGACCATGACTTCTGTTTTGTTTGATCCCCCGTTTTACTGCCCTGTTACAAACATTGTTTGGAAACTGTCATGTCTGTGTGATCAGGTTTTATTTTTGGACTTTTTGTGCAGTTTTGTTTTGTCACCATAGTTACCCATTAGTTTCACCTGTCATGTCACGCACCTGTTTTGAGTCACGCACCTGTTGTTAATCATGTCCATAAGTATTTAAGTTCATTCATTTTCTGTTGTTCGTCCTGACGACCTCACACCACATTTATGCTCTGTCCATTCCTCTAAGATCCTGCTTCATGTCCCTTGTCAAAGTAAGTTTTGGTTCCATGTTTATAGTCTTTTTGTTTTTCATAGTTTGTTCTCCGCCACTGTGCGCGCTTTCATTTATTCCTTTTTTTTGATAATAATAAATCATGTACCTTAATTCCCGTCTCGCCCGTGCCAACTTTCCGTTGCATCCTGGAAAAGCAAACTCCCAAGATCAAGTCGTGACAGAAACAATTAGAGGGTGTTAGTCAAGGGTTGTAGTTGCCTGGAGGTGTTCTTTTAGTGTGGTTTTGAAGGAGGATAGAGATGCACTTTCTTTTATACCTGTTGGGAGTGCATTCCATATTGATGTGGCATAGAAAGAGAATGAGTTAAGACCTTTGTTAGATGGGAATCTGGGTTTAACGTGGTTAGTGGAGCTCCCCCTGGTGTTGTGGTTAAGGAAGTAGTTTGACATGTACTTGGGTATCAGGGAGGTGTAGCGGATTTTATAGACCAGGCTCAGTGCAAGTTGTTTTACTCTGTCCTCCACCCTGAGCCAGCCCACTTTGGAGAAGTGGGTAGGAGTGAGTTGTGATCTGGGGTGGAGGTCTAGAAGTAATCTGACTAGCTTGTTCTGGGATGTTTGGAGTCTAGATTTGAGGGTTTTGGAGGTGCTAGGGTACCAGGAGGTGCATGCGTAGTCGCAAAAGGGTTGAATGAGAGTTCCCGCTAGAATCTTCATGGTGCTTTTGTTGACCAGAGAGGAGATTCTGTAGAGAAATCCTGTTTGTTGGTTGACCTTTTTGATTACCTTGATTGCCATTTTATCACAGGAAAGATTAGCCTCTAGAATGGAACCTAGGTAGGTCACCGTGGAGTTATTGAGTCTGTTTAGCTGATCGGAGAGCTAGCTTCCGCAGCTAGCGGGTCCATGACCATGACTTCTGTTTTGTTTGATCAGCCGTTTTACTGCCCTGTTACAAACATTGTTTGGAAACAATTAGAGGGTGTTAGTCAAGGGTTGAAGTTGCCTGGAGGTGTTCTTTTAGTGCGGTTTTAAAGGAGGATAGAGATGCCCTTTCTTTTACACCTGTTGGGAGTGAATTCCACATTGATGTGGCATAGAAAGAGAATGAGTTAAGACCTTTGTTAGATGGGAATCTGGGTTTAACGTGGTTAGTAGAGCTCCCCCTGGTGTTGTGGTTAAGGAAGTAGTTTGACATGTACTTCGGTATCAGGGAGGTGTAGCGGATTTTATAGACCAGGCTCAGTGCAAGTTGTTTTACTCTGTCCTCCACCCTGAGCCAGCCCACTTTGGAGAAGTGGGTAGGAGTGAGGTGGGATCTGGGGTGGAGGTCTAGAAGTAATCTGACTAGCTTGTTCTGGGATGTTTGGAGTCTAGATTTGAGGGTACCAGGAGGTGCATGCGTAATGGAAAAAGGGTTGAACGAGAGTTTTCGCCAGAATCTTCATGGTGCTTTTGTCGACCAGAGAGGAGATTCTATAGAGAAATCTCGTTCGTTGGTTGACCTTTTTGATGACCTTGGTTGCCATGTTATCACAGGAAAGATTAGCCTCTAGAATGGAACCTAGGTAGGTCACCGTGGAGTTATTGAGTCTGTTTAGCTGATCGGAGAGCTAGCTTCCGCAGCTAGCGAGTCCATGACCATGACTTCTGTTTTGTTTGATCCGCCATTTTACTGCCCTGTTACAAACATTGTTTGGAAACAATTAGAGGGTGTTAGTCAAGGGTTGAAGTTGCCTGGAGGTGTTTTTTTAGTGTGGTTTTAAAGGAGGATAGAGATGCACTTTCTTTTACACCTGTTGGGAGTGCATTCCATATTGATGTGGCATAGAAAGAGAATGAGTTAAGACCTTTGTTAGATGGGAATCTGGGTTTAACGTGGTTAGCGGAGCTCCCCCTGGTGTTGTGGTTATGGCGGTCATTTAAGGAAGTAGTTTGACATGTACTTCGGTATCAGGGAGGTGTAGCGGATTTTATAGACCAGGCTCAGTGCAAGTTGTTTTACTCTGTCCTCCACCCTGAGCCAGCCCACTTTGGAGAAGTGGGTAGGAGTGAGGTGTGATCTGGGGTGGAGGTCTAGAAGTAATCTGACTAGCTTGTTCTGGGATGTTTGGAGTCTAGATTTGAGGGTTTTGGAGGTGCTAGGGTACCAGGAGGTGCATGCGTAATGGAAAAAGGGTTGAATGAGAGTTCCCGCTAGAATCTTCATGGTGCTTTTGTTGACCAGAGAGGAGATTCTGTAGAGAAATCTTGTTTGTTGGTTGATCTTTTTGATGACCTTGGTTGCCATTTTATCACAGGAAAGATTAGCCTCTAGAATGGAACCTAGGTAGGTCACCGTGGAGTTATTGAGTCTGTTTAGCTGATCGGAGAGCTAGCTTCCGCAGGTAGCGGGTCCATGACCATGACTTCTGTTTTGTTTGATCAGCCATTTTACTGCCCTGTTACAAACATTGTTTGGAAACAATTAGAGGGTGTTAGTCAAGGGTTGAAGTTGCCTGGAGGTGTTTTTTTAGTGTGGTTTTAAAGGAGGATAGAGATGCCCTTTCTTTTACACCTGTTGGGAGTGCATTCCATATTGATGTGGCATAGAAAGAGAATGAGTTAAGACCTTTATTAGATGGGAATCTGGGTTTAACGTGGTTAGTAGAGCTCCCCCTGGTGTTGTGGTTATGGCGGTCATTTATGTAAAGGAAGTAGTTTGACATGTACTTCGGTATCAGGGAGGTGTAGCGGATTTTATAGACCAGGCTAGGTGCAAGTTGTTTCACTCTGTCCTCCACCCTGAGCAGGGCCGGCCCGTGGCATAGGCCATATAGGCAAATGCTAAGGGCGCCGTCCATCAGGGGGCGCCACGCCAGTGCCACAAATGTTGGAGAAAAAAAAAAAAAGTTGGTACTATTATTTCTAAATACAAAAAATAATCCCACGTTAATTAAAATGCAAAGTAAAGCCTATTTAATAGAAATATTATTTGTTACAACATTACGCCCCCCCCCCCCCTCCTCCCCCCGCACGGTGCGCCCCCTCCCTTCCCGTATCATGACTCTTTTTGGACGTCACCACATCAAAAAAATCAACACAAGATGCCAAAACTGTCAGGTGCCCAGGGAAGAAAAAAGACAAAAGAAGAGGAGAAACGAGAAAAAGACAGAGGTAGCAGGTAGGTAACGTTAGCCTACATGAAATTATTTGTCTGTTACAGAATGTGATAGTAACCTGGCTTTTTAGCATTAAGCTAATGTTACATGATTCGGCAATTGCTAATCAATAAATAGCTAGTTCTGTTTTAACGTCGGGTTAATATTGTGGAGGGGGCTAAATTGTTATGGAAAATAATAATGTAACGTTAGGTAATTACAGTACTCCCGCCTTACATTCCTCAGGGACATTTCTTTCTTTCTTTAGTTTATTTGGAACATGAACACACTTACATCATAATACATCACACAATTTCATATCATTTCATTTGACATCAATGCCCGAAAAGGAGTAGGAAGAAGCAAAGCTTATTTAATCCTACCCCTTTCCCACTTCAAAGCGTTTACAAATATATAGAATCATTTACTGACCTTTTTATATAATAAAATAACATCTATGAATTAGTATACAACAGTTTTGTAATATGTAATTAATTAATTAATTCAATCATTATTAACATACTGAGATGAAGAATATCTTATTTTCAATAAGGTTGAAAGTATTTCTCATAATTCTTCTTCTTTGTACTTTGTAAGCACTATTATTTTGAACAACCTCTTAAACTGGATCATATCAGTACAATTTTTAACTTCTTTACTTAATCCATTCCATCATTTAATTCCACATACTGATATGCTAAAAGTTCTCCTCAATGTGATGAATTGTTGACTTATTTAAGGCTCCATTTAATTCACATCAAATATTCCACTTTAAATTTTGGCTGGAAAATATTGCATATTTTGTGTGTTTGCCATATAAAAAACAAAATTGACATAAAACAAACAAATAAATACATTAAAAAACAAAACAAAAAAACTTATAATGACCGATAGATCTGAAGTTGATCTGGAGACTTAAGCGTTGAAAATTAAAAATAAATAAAAATAAAATAGTGCAACTTATTTTTAACAATTTTATGAGTAGGACCATTTTGGATCCACCAAAATTTTTGTGGGACTTTTTTTTAAAATTTTCTTAAACTGTCATGGCTCAAAAAGATAATTAATCAAAATCAATGTGATGAATTATTGACTTATTTAAGGTTCCATTTAATTCACATCAAATATTCCACTTTAAATTTTGGCTAGAAAATATTGCATATTGTTTGCCATATAGAAAACAAAAATGGCACAAAACAAACAAATAAATACATTAAAAAACAAAACAAAAAAACTTATGATGACCGATAGATCTGAAGTTGATCTGGAGACTTAAGCGTTGAAAAAATAAAAAATAAAATAAAATAGTGCAACTTATTTTTAACAATTTTATGAGTAGGACCATTTTGGATCCACCCAAATTTTTGTGGGACTTTTTAAAATGTTCTTAAACTGTCATGGCTCAAAAAGATAATAATTAATCAAAATCAATGTAATGAATTATTGACTTATTTAAGGCTCCATTTAATTCACATCAAATATTCCACTTTAAATTTTGGCTGGAAAATATTGCATATTTTGTGTGTTTGCCATATAAAAAACAAAATTGACATAAAACAAACAAATAAATACATTAAAAAACAAAACAAAAAAACTTATAATGACCGATAGATCTGAAGTTGATCTGGAGACTTAAGCGTTGAAAATTAAAAGTAAATAAAAATAAAATAGTGCAACTTATTTTTAACAATTTTATGAGTAGGACCATTTTGGATCCACCAAAATTTTTGTGGGACTTTTTTTTTTAATTTTCTTAAACTGTCATGGCTCAAAAAGATAATTAATCAAAATCAATGTGATGACTTATTGACTTATTTAAGGTTCCATTTAATTCACATCAAATATTCCACTTTAAATTTTGGCTAGAAAATATTGCATATTGTTTGCCATATAGAAAACAAAATTGACATAAAACAAACAAATAAATACATTAAAAAACAAAACAAAAAAACGTATAATGACCGATAAATCTGAAGTTGATCTGGAGACTTAAGCGTTGAAAAAAAAAAAAAATAAATAAAATAGTGCAACTTATTTTTAACAATTTTATGAGTAGGACCATTTTGGATCCACCCAAATTTTTGTGGGACTTTTTAAAATGTTCTTAAACTGTCATGGCTCAAAAAGATAATAATTAATCAAAATCAATGTGATGAATTATTGACTTATTTAAGGCTCCATTTAATTCACATCAAATATTCCACTTTAAATTTTGGCTGGAAAATATTGCATATTTTGTGTGTTTGCCATATAAAAAACAAAATTTACATAAAACAAACAAATAAATACATTAAAAAAACAAAACAAAAAAACTTATAATGACCGATAGATCTGAAGTTGATCTGGAGACTTAAGCGTTGAAAATAAAAAAATAAATAAAAATACAATATTGCAACTTATTTTTAACAATTTTATGAGTAGGACCATTTTGGATCCCCCAAAATTGTTGTGGGACTTTTTTTTATTTTATTTTCTTAAACTGTCATGGCTCAAAAAGATAATTAATCAAAATCAATGTGATGACTTATTGACTTATTTAAGGTTCCATTTAATTCACATCAAATATTCCACTTTAAATTTTGGCTGGAAAATATTGCATATTTTGTGTGTTTGCCATATAAAAAACAAAATTGACATAAAACAAACAAATAAATACATTAAAAACAAAACAGAAAAACGTATAATGACCGATAGATCTGAAGTTGATCTGGAGACTTAAGCGTTGAAAATAAAAAAAATAAAAAAAATACAATATTGCAACTTATTTTTAACAATTTTATGAGTAGGACCATTTTGGATCCCCCAAAATTGTTGTGGGACTTTTTTTTATTTTATTTTCTTAAACTGTCATGGCTCAAAAAGATAATAATTAATCAAAATCAATGTGATGAATTATTGACTTATTTAAGGCTCCATTTAATTCACATCAAATATTCCACTTTAAATTTTGGCTGGAAAATATTGCATATTTTGTGTGTTTGCCATATAAAAAACAAAATTGACATAAAACAAACAAATAAATACATTAAAAACAAAACAAAAAAACTTATAATGACCGATAGATCTGAAGTTGATCTGGAGACTTAAGCATTGAAAATAAAAAAATAAAAAAAAATACAATATTGCAACTTATTTTTAACAATTTTATGAGTAGGACCATTTTGGATCCCCCAAAATTGTTGTGGGACTTTTTTTTATTTTATTTTCTTAAACTGTCATGGCTCAAAAAGATAATTAATCAAAATCAATGTGATGACTTATTGACTTATTTAAGGCTCCATTTAATTCACATCAAATATTACACTTTAAATTTTGGCTAAAAAATATTGCATATTGTTTGCCATATAGAAAACAAAAATGGCACAAAACAAACAAATAAATACATTAAAAACAAAACAAAAAAACGTATAATGACCGATAGATCTGAAGTTGATCTGGAGACTTAAGCGTTGAAAATAAAAAAATTAATAAAAATACAATATTGCAACTTATTTTTAACAATTTTATGAGTAGGACCATTTTGGATCCCCCAAAATTGTTGTGGGACTTTTTTTTTATTTTATTTTCTTAAACTGTCATGGCTCAAAAAGATAATTAATCAAAATCAATGTGATGACTTATTGACTTATTTAAGGCTCCATTTAATTCACATCAAATATTCCACTTTAAATTTTGGCTAGAAAATATTGCATATTGTTTGCCATATAGAAAACAAAAATGGCACAAAACAAACAAATAAATACATTAAAAAACAAAACAAAAAAACTTATGATGACCGATAGATCTGAAGTTGATCTGGAGACTTAAGCGTTGAAAAAATAAAAAATAAAATAAAATAGTGCAACTTATTTTTAACAATTTTATGAGTAGGACCATTTTGGATCCACCCAAATTTTTGTGGGACTTTTTAAAATGTTCTTAAACTGTCATGGCTCAAAAAGATAATAATTAATCAAAATCAATGTGATGAATTATTGACTTATTTAAGGCTCCATTTAATTCACATCAAATATTCCACTTTAAATTTTGGCTGGAAAATATTGCATATTTTGTGTGTTTGCCATATAAAAAACAAAACTGACATAAAACAAACAAATAAATACATTAAAAAACTAAACAAAAAAACTTATGATGACCGATAGATCTGAAGTTGATCTGGAGACTTAAGCGTTGAAAATAAAATAAAAAATAAAAATAAAATATTGCAACTTATTTTTAACAATTTTATGAGTAGGACCATTTTGGATCCCCCAAAATTGTTGTGGGACTTTTTTTTAATTTTATTTTCTTAAACTGTCATGGCTCAAAAAGATAATTAATCAAAATCAATGTGATGACTTATTGACTTATTTAAGGCTCCATTTAATTCACATCAAATATTCCACTTTAAATTTTGGCTAGAAAATATTGCATATTGTTTGCCATATAGAAAACAAAAATGGCACAAAACAAACAAATAAATACATTAAAAAACAAAACAAAAAAACTTATGATGACCGATAGATCTGAAGTTGATCTGGAGACTTAAGCGTTGAAAAAATAAAAAATAAAATAAAATAGTGCAACTTATTTTTAACAATTTTATGAGTAGGACCATTTTGGATCCACCCAAATTTTTGTGGGACTTTTTAAAATGTTCTTAAACTGTCATGGCTCAAAAAGATAATAATTAATCAAAATCAATGTGATGAATTATTGACTTATTTAAGGTTCCATTTAATTCACATCAAATATTCCACTTTAAATTTTGGCTGGAAAATATTGCATATTTTGTGTGTTTGCCATATAAAAAACAAATCTGACATAAAACAAACAAATAAATACATTAAAAAACTAAACAAAAAAACTTATGATGACCGATAGATCTGAAGTTGATCTGGAGACTTAAGCGTTGAAAATAAAAAAATAAATAAAAATAAAATATTGCAACTTATTTTTAACAATTTTATGAGTAGGACCATTTTGGATCCCCCAAAATTGTTGTGGGACTTTTTTTTATTTTATTTTTTTTAAACTGTCATGGCTCAAAAAGATAATAATTAATCAAAATCAATGTGATGAATTATTGACTTATTTAAGGCTCCATTTAATTCACATCAAATATTCCACTTTAAATTTTGGCTGGAAAATATTGCATATTTTGTGTGTTTGCCATATAAAAAACAAAATTGACATAAAACAAACAAATAAATACATTAAAAAACAAAACAAAAAAACTTATAATGACCGATAGATCTGAAGTTGATCTGGAGACTTAAGCGTTGAAAATAAAAAAATAAATACAAATAAAATATTGCAACTTATTTTTAACAATTTTATGAGTAGGACCATTTTGGATCCCCCAAAATTGTTGTGGGACTTTTTTTTATTTTATTTTCTTAAACTGTCATGGCTCAAAAAGATAATTAATCAAAATCAATGTGATGACTTATTGACTTATTTAAGGTTCCATTTAATTCACATCAAATATTCCACTTTAAATTTTGGCTGGAAAATATTGCATATTTTGTGTATTTGCCATATAAAAAACAAAACTGACATAAAACAAACAAATAAATACATTAAAAAACTAAACAAAAAAACTTATGATGACCGATAGATCTGAAGTTGATCTGGAGACTTAAGCGTTGAAAATAAAAAAATAAATAAAAATAAAATATTGCAACTTATTTTTAACAATTTTATGAGTAGGACCATTTTGGATCCCCCAAAATTGTTGTGGGACTTTTTTTTTATTTTATTTTCTTAAACTGTCATGGCTCAAAAAGATAATTAATCAAAATCAATGTGATGACTTATTGACTTATTTAAGGCTCCATTTAATTCACATCAAATATTCCACTTTAAATTTTGGCTGGAAAATATTGCATATTTTGTGTATTTGCCATATAAAAAACAAAACTGACATAAAACAAACAAATAAATACATTAAAAAACTAAACAAAAAAACGTATAATGACCGATAGATCTGAAGTTGATCTGGAGACTTAAGCGTTGAAAATAAAAAAATAAATAAAAATAAAATATTGCAACTTATTTTTAACAATTTTATGAGTAGGACCATTTTGGATCCCCCAAAATTGTTGTGGGACTTTTTTTTTATTTTATTTTCTTAAACTGTCATGGCTCAAAAAGATAATTAATCAAAATCAATGTGATGACTTATTGACTTATTTAAGGTTCCATTTAATTCACATCAAATATTCCACTTTAAATTTTGGCTGGAAAATATTGCATATTTTGTGTGTTTGCCATATAAAAAACAAAATTGACATAAAACAAACAAATAAATACATTAAAAAACAAAACAAAAAAACTTATAATGACCGATAGATCTGAAGTTGATCTGGAGACTTAAGCGTTGAAAATTAAAAATAAATAAAAATAAAATAGTGCAACTTATTTTTAACAATTTTATGAGTAGGACCATTTTGGATCCACCAAAATTTTTGTGGGACTTTTTTTTTTAAATTTTCTTAAACTGTCATGGCTCAAAAAGATAATTAATCAAAATCAATGTGATGACTTATTGACTTATTTAAGGTTCCATTTAATTCACATCAAATATTCCACTTTAAATTTTGGCTAAAAAATATTGCATATTGTTTGCCATATGGAAAACAAAAATGGCACAAAACAAACAAATAAATACATTAAAAAACAAAACAAAAAAACTTATGATGACCGATAGATCTGAAGTTGATCTGGAGACTTAAGCGTTGAAAAAATAAAAAATAAAATAAAATAGTGCAACTTATTTTTAACAATTTTATGAGTAGGACCATTTTGGATCCACCCAAATTTTTGTGGGACTTTTTAAAATGTTCTTAAACTGTCATGGCTCAAAAAGATAATAATTAATCAAAATCAATGTGATGAATTGTTGACTTATTTAAGGCTCCATTTAATTCACATCAAATATTCCACTTTAAATTTTGGCTGGAAAATATTGCATATTTTGTGTGTTTGCCATATAAAAAACAAAACTGACATAAAACAAACAAATAAATACATTAAAAAACTAAACAAAAAAACTTATGATGACCGATAGATCTGAAGTTGATCTGGAGACTTAAGCGTTGAAAATAAAAAAATAAATAAAAATAAAATATTGCAACTTATTTTTAACAATTTTATGAGTAGGACCATTTTGGATCCCCCAAAATTGTTGTGGGACTTTTTTTTTATTTTATTTTCTTAAACTGTCATGGCTCAAAAAGATAATTAATCAAAATCAATGTGATGACTTATTGACTTATTTAAGGCTACATTTAATTCACATCAAATATTCCACTTTAAATTTTGGCTAGAAAATATTGCATATTGTTTGCCATATAGAAAACAAAAATTGCACAAAACAAACAAATAAATATATTCAATTTTTTTTTTTAAACGTATAATGACCGATAGATCTGAAGTTGATCTGTGTTGTACGTGCATATAAATGTTTGTATTAGATCTTTTAAGCAGGTGTTTTTTGTTTACATTGTTATTGCCTTCTGGTTAGCTAATGTTTGCCCTGCAGGTAATAGTCACTTTTCCACCCCTTTATATATTAGGTATAGTTGTAAGTAAAAAAAAAAAGGTCAAAGACAAAGCTATTCGGGTTCTTGTGAGTATATACACTTCACTGCCGATGTGGGGGGGGCGCCACCTAAAATCTTGCCTAGGGCGCCAGATTGGTTAGGGCCGGGCCTGCCTGCGCTCCACAAACCACGGGCCAGAGCATCTGATGTTTAGCACTGGGGACAATACGTGGAAACCCCGGCCTCCCGAGTCCCATGACGGCGTCTTTTGGAAAGCGGCAGAAGCCACAAAGCTGGCGTGCGGTGCGCTGGATAAACATTGGGATGTGCGACCAGCAAGGCCCGAAAGGCCTGACGTCCCGGCTTTTTCTGTTTAGTCGGGGAATCCTAAATCCTACTTGATCTGTGGGAGAGAGTTGGACGCTATCTGACCATCAGCTTTGTATCGGGGTGTGTGTGTGTGTGTGTGTGTGTGTGTGTGTGCTGCCCCACCGAGACACAAACATCCTGTTTGCACAGGGCGGGATGGGTGGCGGGGGGGGGCACCAGTCAGTGGAAATTGGTAGTTGGACTGAAAAGACCTGACTAGAATGTTGGAGCAAATATATAATATAAATATATAAGTTGCTTTTGTCTGAGGCTCCATTTTGGTATTATTATGCAAATGATGTAGAAATATGCCGCCGGTGCTGTGCTGATGATGATCTTGCAAGTTTGGGCCAAGTCACCAAGCAGATGCCTTGTGTACTGTAGGTGTGACGTCACCGCCCCCTTGTGGAAGGGTGCCGACATTGGCGCCAGGGGGGTCCAAACTTTTTCCACTGAGGGTCCGCACACTAAAAAAATCAAAGCATTCGTGGGCCATTTAGATATTTTTCATATTTCAAAACTAATACAATATGTAGATTTATTTTATTTTTTACCTTTAGGGCTTCCCTCAAGTTTGGTCCCCCGGGGACCCGGAAGGGTCTCAGTCATAAAAAGGCTAAAAATAAGTCTACATCTCTCAATTTCGGGTCAAGTTGTCGATAGAAAGTTTTTTTGTTTTTTTTAATGTTTTATGACCTTTTAGTCTAAACTCTGATTTACATGGGAAAAACACAAAATATGCAATATTTTCCCCCAATACATGTTTAAAGAGGTATTTTATGTGGAGTTCCACTAAAATTATTTGGGATCCAAAATGGTCCTACTCATAAAATTGTTAAAAATAAGTTGCACTATTTTATTTTTATTTTTTTTTAATTTTCAACGCTTAAGTCTCCAGATCAACTTCAGATCTATCGGTCATTATAAGTTCTTGTTTTCTTTTTTTTAATGTATTTATTTGTTTGATTTATGCCATTTTTGTTTTCTAAATGGCAAACACACAATCTATGCAATATTTTCCAGCCAAAATTTAAAGTGGAATATTTGATGTGAATTAAATGGAACCTTAAATAAGTCAATAATTCATCACATTGATTTTGATTAATAATTATCTTTTTGAGCCATGACAGTTTAAGAACATTTAAAAAAAAAAAAAAAAAATTGGGTGCATCCAAAATGGTCCTACTCATAAAATTGTTAAAAATAATTTGCAATATTTTATTTATTTTTTATTTTTTTTTCAACGCTTAAGTCTCCAGATCAACTTCAGATCTATCGGTCATTATAAGTTGTTGTTTTCTTTTTTTTTTTAATGTATTTATTTGTTTGATTTATGCCATTTTTGTTTTCTATTTGGCAAACACACAATCTATGCAATATTTTCCTGCCAAAATTTAAAGTGGAATATTTAAATGGAGCCTTAAATAAGTCAATAATTCATCACATTGATTTTGATTAATTATTATCTTTTTGAGCCATGACAGTTTAAGAACATTTTAAAAAGTCCCACAAAAAATTGAGTGGATCCAAAATGGTCCTACCCATAAAATTGTTAAAAATAAGTTGCACTATTTTATTTTATTTTTTATTTTTTCAACGCTTAAGTCTCCAGATCAACTTCAGATCTATCGGTCATTATACGTTTAAAAAACAAAAATTGAATATATTTATTTGTTTGTTTTGTGCCATTTTTGTTTTCTATATGGCAAACAATATGCAATATTTTCTAGCCAAAATTTAAAGTGGAATATTTGATGTGAATTAAATGGAACCTTAAATAAGTCAATAAGTCATCACATTGATTTTGATTAATTATCTTTTTGAGCCATGACAGTTTAAGAAAATAAAATTAAAAAAAGTCCCACAACAATTTTGGGGGATCCAAAATGGTCATACTCATAAAATTGTTAAAAATAAGTTGCAATATTGTATTTTTATTTATTTTTTTGTTTTCAACGCTTAAGTCTCCAGATCAACTTCAGATCTATCGGTCATTATAAGTTTTTTTGTTTTGTTTTTTAATGTATTTATTTGTTTGTTTTATGTCAATTTTGTTTTTTATATGGCAAACACACAAAATATGCAATATTTTCCAGCCAAAATTTAAAGTGGAATATTTGATGTGAATTAAATGGAACCTTAAATAAGTCAAAAAGTCATCACATTGATTTTGATTAATTATCTTTTTGAGCCATGACAGTTTAAGAATTTTTTTTTTTTTAAAGTCCCACAACAATTTTGGGGGATCCAAAATGGTCATACTTATAAAATTGTTAAAAATAAGTTGCAATATTTTTTTTATTTTTTATTTTTATTTTCAACGTTTAAGTCTCCAGATCAACTTCAGATCTATCGGTCATTATAAGTTGTTGTTTTCTTTTTTTTAATGTATTTATTTGTTCGATTTATGCCATTTTTGTTTTCTATATGGCAAACACACAATCTATGCAATATTTTCCAGCCAAAATTTAAAGTGGAATATTTGATGTGAATTAAATGGAGCCTTAAATAAGTCAATAATTCATCACATTGATTTTGATTAATAATTATCTTTTTGAGCCATGACAGTTTAAGAACATTTTAAAAAGTCCCACAAAAATGTGGGTGGATCCAAAATGGTCCTACTCATAAAATTGTTAAAAATAAGTTGGACTATTTTATTTATTTATTTTTTTTTCATTTTCAACGCTTAAGTCTCCAGATCAACTTCAGGTCTATCGGTCTTTATACGTTTTTTTTTTTTAATTTTAAATATATTTATTTGTTTTTTTTATGCCATTTTTGTTTTTTATATGGCAAATACACAAAATATGCAATATTTTCCAGCCAAAATTTAAAGTGGAATATTTGATGTGAATTAAATGGAACCTTAAATAAGTCAATAATTCATCACATTGATTTTGAGTAATTATTACCTTTTTGAGCCATGACAGTTTAAGAACATTTTAAAAAGTCCCACAAAAATTTGGGTGGATCCAAAATGGTCCTACTCATAAAATTGATAAAAATAAGTTGGACTATTTTATTTATTTTTTATTTTTTATTTTCAACGCTTAAGTCTCCAGATCAACTTCAGATCTATTGGTCATTGTACGTTTTTTTTTTTTTTTAATTTAATATATTTAGTTGTTTGTTTTATGCCATTTTTGTTTTTTATATGGCAAATACACAAAATATGCAATATTTTCCAGCCAAAATTTAAAGTGGAATATTTGATGTGAATTAAATGGAACCTTAAATAAGTCAATAAGTCATCACATTGATTTTGATTAATTATCTTTTTGAGCCATGACAGTTTAAGAAAATAAAATTAAAAAAAGTCCCACAACAATTTTGGGGGATCCAAAATGGTCCTACTCATAAAATTGTTAAAGATAAGTTGCAATATTTTATTTATTTTATTTTTATTTTTTCAACGCTTAAGTCTCCAGATCAACTTCAGATCTATCGGTCATTATAAGTTGTTGTTTTCTTTTTTTAATATATTTATTTGTTTGATTTATGCCATTTTTGTTTTCTATATGGCAAACACACAAAATATGCAATATTTTCCTGCCAAAATTTAAAGTGGAATATTTGATGTGAATTAAATGGAGCCTTAAATAAGTCAATAATTCATCACATTGATTTTGATTAATAATTATCTTTTTGAGCCATGACAGTTTAAGAACATTTAAAAAAATAAAAAAATAAAAAAATGGGTGCATCCAAAATGGTCCTACTCATAAAATAGTTAAAAATAATTTGCAATATTTTATTATTATTATTATTTTTTTTTCAACGCTTAAGTCTCCAGATCAACTTCAGATCTATCGGTCATTATAAGTTGTTGTTTTCTCTTTTTTTATGTATTTATTTGTTTGATTTATGCCATTTTTGTTTTCTATATGGCAAACACACAATCTATGCAATATTTTCCTACCAAAATTTAAAGTGGAATATTTAAATGGAGCCTTAAATAAGTCAATAATTCATCACATTGATTTTGATTAATTATTATCTTTTTGAGCCATGACAGTTTAAGAACATTTTAAAAAGTCCCACAAAAAATTGAGTGGATCCAAAATGGTCCTACCCATAAAATTGTTAAAAATAAGTTGCACTATTTTATTTTATTTTTTATTTTTTCAACGCTTAAGTCTCCAGATCAACTTCAGATCTATCGGTCATTATACGTTTAAAAAACAAAAATTGAATATATTTATTTGTTTGTTTTGTGCCATTTTTGTTTTCTATATGGCAAACAATATGCAATATTTTCTAGCCAAAATTTAAAGTGGAATATTTGATGTGAATTAAATGGAACCTTAAATAAGTCAATAAGTCATCACATTGATTTTGATTAATTATCTTTTTGAGCCATGACAGTTTAAGAAAATAAAATAAAAAAAAGTCCCACAACAATTTTGGGGGATCCAAAATGGTCATACTCATAAAATTGTTAAAAATAAGTTGCACTATTTTATTTCATTTTTTATTTTTTCAACGCTTAAGTCTCCAGATCAACTTCAGATTTATCGGTCATTATAATTTTTTTTGTTTTGTTTTTCAATGTATTTATTTGTTTGTTTTATGTCAATTTTGTTTTTTATATGGCAAACGCACAAAATATGCAATATTTTCCAGCCAAAATTTAAAGTGGAATATTTGATGTGAATTAAATGGAGCCTTAAATAAGTCAATAATTCATTACATTGATTTTGATTAATTATTATCTTTTTGAGCCATGACAGTTTAAGAACATTTTAAAAAGTCCCACAAAAATGTGGGTGGATCCAAAATGGTCCTACTCATAAAATTGATAAAAATAAGTTGGACTATTTTTTTATTTTTTTTTTTATTTAATTTTCAACGCTTAAGTCTCCAGATCAACTTCAGATCTATCGGTCATTGTACGTTTTTTTTAATTTTTCTAAAATATATTTAGTTGTTTGTTTTATGCCATTTTTGTTTTTTATATGGCAAATACACCAAATATGCAATATTTTCCAGCCAAAATTTAAAGTGGAATATTTGATGTGAATTAAATGGAACCTTAACTAAGTCAATAAGTCATCACATTGATTTTGATTAATTATCTTTTTGAGCCATGACAGTTTAAGAAAATAAAATTTAAAAAAAGTCCCACAACAATTTTGGGGGATCCAAAATGGTCCTACTCATAAAATTGATAAAAATAAGTTGGACTATTTTATTTTTTATTTTATTTTTTATTTTCAACGCTTAAGTATCCAGATCAACTTCAGATCTATCGGTCATTGTACGTTTTTTTTAAAAAATTTTAAATATATTTAGTTGTTTGTTTTATGCCATTTTTGATTTTTGTATGGCAAACACACAAAATATGCAATATTTTCCAGCCAAAATTTAAAGTGGAATATTTGATGTGAATTAAATGGAACCTTAAATAAGTCAATAATTCATCACATTGATTTTGATTAATTATCTTTTTGAGCCATGACAGCTTAAGAAAATAAAATAAAAAAAAGTCCCACAACAATTTTGGGGGATCCAAAATGGTCCTACTCATAAAATTGTTAAAAATAAGTTGCAATATTTTATTTTTATTTATTTTTTATTTTCAACTCTTAAGTCTCCAGATCAACTTCAGATCTATCGGTCATTATAAGTTTTTTTGTTTTGTTTTTTAATGTATTTATTTGTTTGTTTTATGTCAATTTTGTTTTTTATATGGCAAACACACAAAATATGCAATATTTTCCAGCCAAAATTTAAAGTGGAATATTTGATGTGAATTAAATGGAACCTTAAATAAGTCAATAAGTCATCACATTGATTTTGATTAATTATCTTTTTGAGCCATGACAGTTTAAGAACATTAAAAAAAAAAAAGTCCCACAAAAATTTGGGGGGATCCAAAATGGTCCTACTCATAAAATTGTTAAAAATAAGTTGCAATATTTTATTTTTATTTATTTTTTATTTTCAACGCTTAAGTCTCCAGATCAACTTCAGATCTATCGCTCATTATAATTTTTGTTTTGTTTTTTTTAATATATTTATTTGGTTGTTTTATGCCATTTTGTTTTCTATATGGCAAACACACAAAATATGCAATATTTTCCAGCCAAAATTTAAAGTGGAATATTTGATGTGAATTAAATGGAGCCTTAAATAAGTCAATAATTTATCACATTGATTTTGATTAATTATTATCTTTTTGAGCCATGACAGTTTAAGAAAATTAAAAAAAGTCCCACAAAAATGTGGGTGGATCCAAAATGGTCCTACTCATAAAATTGTTAAAAATAAGTTGGATTATTTTATTTATTTATTTTTTTAAATTTTCAACGCTTAAGTCTCCAGATCAACTTCAGATCTATCAGTCATTATACGTTTTTTTTTTGTTTTTGTTTTTTTATATATTTATTTGTTTGTTTTGTGCCATTTTTGTTTTCTATATGGCAAACACACAATCTATGCAATATTTTCCAGCCAAAATTTAAAGTGGAATATTTGATGTGAATTAAATGGAACCTTAAATAAGTCAAAAAGTCATCACATTGATTTTGATTAATTATCTTTTTGAGCCACGACGGTTTAAGAAAATTAAAAAAAAAAAGTCCCACAACAATTTTGGGGGATCCAAAATGGTCCTACTCATAAAATTGTTAAAAATAAGTTGCAATATTTTTTTTATTTATTTATTTTTTTTTTTCAACGCTTAAGTCTCCAGATCAACTTCAGATCTATCGGTCATTATAAGTTTTTTTGTTTTGTTTTTTAATGTATTTATTTGTTTGTTTTATGTAAATTTTGTTTTTTATATGGCAAACACACAAAATATGCAATATTTTCCAGCCAAAATTTAAAGTGGAATATTTGATGTGAATTAAATGGAGCCTTAAAAATGTCAATAATTCATCACATTGATTTTGATTAATTATTATCTTTTTGAGCCATGACAGTTTAAGAACATTTTAAAAAGTCCCACAAAAATTTGGGTGGATCCAAAATGGTCCTACTCATAAAATTGTTAAAAATAAGTTGCACTATTTTATTTTATTTTTATTTTTTTCAACGCTTAAATTTCCAGATCAACTTCAGATTTATCGGTCATTATACGTTTTTTTTTTTTTTTTTTTTTTTTTTATGTATTTATTTGTTTGTTTGTTTTATGCCATTTTTGTTTTTTTATAAGGCAAACACACAAAATATGCAATATTTTCCAGACAAAATTTAAAGTGGAATATTTGATGTGAATTAAATGGAGCCTTAAATAAGTCAAAAAGTCATCACATTGATTTTGATGAATTATCTTTTTGAGCCATGACAGTTTAAGAAAATTTAAAAAAAAAAAAGTCCCACAACAATTTTGGGGGATTCAAAATGGTCCTACTCATAAAATTGTTAAAAATAAGTTGCAATATTTTATTTTTATTTATTTTTTATTTTCAACGCTAAAGTCTCCAGATCAACTTCAGATCTATCGGTCATTATAAGTTTTTTGTTTTGTTTTTTAATGTATTTATTGTTTGTTTTATGTCAATTTTGTTTTTTATATGGCAAATACACAAAATATGCAATATTTTCCAGCCAAAATTTAAAGTGGAATATTTGATGTGAATTAAATGGAGCCTTAAATAAGTCAATAAGTCATCACATTGATTTTGATTAATTATTATCTTTTTGAGCCATGACAGTTTAAGAACATTTTAAAAAGTCCCACAAAAATTTGGGTGGATCCAAAATGGTCCTACTCATAAAATTGATAAAAATAAGTTGGACTATTTTTTTTTTCTTTTTTTTTTTTTAAATTTTCAACGCTTAAGTCTCCAGATCAACTTCAGATCTATTGGTCATTGTACGTTTAAAAAAAAAAAAAAATTAAATATATTTAGTTGTTTGTTTTATGCCATTTTTGTTTTTTATATGGCAAATACACAAAATATGCAATATTTTCCAGCCAAAATTTAAAGTGGAATATTTGATGTGAATTAAATGGAGCCTTAAATAAGTCAATAATTCATCACATTGATTTTGATTAATTATTATCTTTTTGAGCCATGACAGTTTAAGAACATTTTAAAAAGTCCCACAAAAATTTGGGTGGATTCAAAATGGTCCTACTCATAAAATTGTTAAAAATAAGTTGCACTATTTTATTTTATTATTATTTTTTTCAACGCTTAAGTCTCCAGATCAACTTCAGATCTATCGGTCATTATAAGTTTTTTTGTTTTGTTTTTTAATGTATTTATTTGTTTGTTTTATGTCAATTTTGTTTTTTATATGGCAAACACACAAAATATACAATATTTTCCAGCCAAAATTTAAAGTGGAATATTTGATGTGAATTAAATGGAGCCTTAAATAAGTCAAAAAGTCATCACATTGATTTTGATTAATTATCTTTTTGAGCCATGACAGTTTAAGAAAATTAAAAAAAAAAAAGTCCCACAACAATTTTGGGGGATCCAAAATGGTCCTACTCATAAAATTGTTAAAAATAAGTTGCAATATTTTATTTTTATTTATTTATTTATTTTCAACGCTTAAGTCTCCAGATCAACTTCAGATCTATCGGTCATTATAAGTTGTTTTAAAGTTTTTTTAATGTATTTATTTGTTTGTTTTATGTCAATTTTGTTTTTTATATGGCAAACACACAAAATATGCAATATTTTCCAGCCAAAATTTAAAGTGGAATATTTGATGTGAATTAAATGGAGCCTTAAATAAGTCAATAAGTCATCACATTGATTTTGATTAATTATTATCTTTTTGAGCCATGACAGCTTAAGAAAATTTTAAAAAATTCCCACAAAAATTTTGGGGCGTCCAAAATGTTCCTACTCATAAAAGTGTTAAAAATAAGTCATATCATTATTGTTTACCTTTAATGCTTAAATCAACTTCAAATCTATCAGTCGATTATAAGTTTTTATAATTTTTTCATGTTTTTTGTTGTTTTATTCATTTTTTAGCAAAGGAAACTTAGTTTTTTATAATGCAAACACACAAAATATGCAATATTTCCCCCCCATACATTTTATGTAAAGTGATTGGAGCCTTAAATAGGTCATGACATTGATTTTAATTCATTATTTTTTTTAAGCAATAACAGTTCTTTTTATAAAGTTCCACTAAAATTATTAGGGTTTTAAAATGGTCCTACTCATAAAATTGTTAAAAATAAGTTGTAATATTTGTTTTAATTTTTTTTAAATTTTCAACATTTAAGTCTCCAGATCAACTTCAGATCTATCGGTCATTATAATTATTATTATTTTATATATATATATATATATATATATATATATATATATATATATATATATATATATATATATATATATATATATATATATTTATTTGGTTGTTTTATGCCATTTTTGTTTTCTATATGGCAAACACACAAAATATGCAATATTTTCCGGCCAAAATTTAAAGTGGAATATTTGATGTGAATTAAATGGAGCCTTAAATAAGTCAATAATTCATCACATTGATTTTGATTAATTATTATCTTTTTGAGCCATGACAGTTTAAGAAAATTAAAAAAAGTCCCACAAAAATTTGGGGGATCCAAAATGGTCCTACTCATAAAAGTGTTAAAAATAAGTCATACCATTATTTGTTACCTTTAATGCTTAAATCAACTTCAAATCTATCAGTCGATTATAAGTTTTTCTAGATTTTTCATGTTTTTTGTTGTTTGTTTGCTTTATGCATTTTTTAGAAAAGGAAACTTAGTTTTTTTATATTGCAAACACACAAAATATGCAATATTTTCTCCCCAAAATAAATCAAAGTGTAATATTTGATGTGAAGTAATTGGAGTCGTGAATAGGTCAATAATTCATTCATAATTATTTTTTTGAGCAATGACAAAAAAAAATGTTTTAAGTCTGCCAAAATGTTGTGGTATCTAAAAGGGTTCAACTCGTGAAAGTGTTAAAAATAAGTCAAACTATTTTTTTATTTTTTTTTTACTTTCAACGCTTAAGTCTCTAGATCAACTTCAGATGTATCCGTCGATTTTTATTATTTTTTCATGTTTTTTGTTTGTTTGTTTGTTTTATGGCCTTTTTGCAAAAACTTAGTTTTTACAAAGTTTTATATATATATATATATATATATATATATACGTATATATATTTCTATAGTGTTTTGTATATTGTACAGGATTGCTTATTATTCTTATTGAATAGTAGTCTGTTTATTTCAATTGTTAGTTATTTTCTTTATTGCCTGTTGTGTAATTTATTTTATTATTTATTTATTTTTACCCCATATTTGTTCCCACTACCGCACCTTAAGTTGGAGTCCTTAATCTCGTTGTATGCAAATATAATGACAATAAAGTCCATTCTAATCTATTCTATTCTATTCTATTCTATATACAAACCCCGTTTCCATATGAGTTGGGAAATTGTGTTAGATGTAAATATAAACGGAATACAATGATTTGCAAATCCTTTTCAAGCCATATTCAGTTGAATATGCTACAAAGACAACATATTTGATGTTCAAACTCATAAACTTTATTTTTTTTTTGCAAATAATAATTAACTTAGAATTTCATGGCTGCAACACGTGCCAAAGTAGTTGGGAAAGGGCATGTTCACCACTGTGTTACATCACCTTTCCTTTTAACAACACTCAATAAACGATTGGGAACTGAGGAAACTAATTGTTGAAACTTTGAAAGTGGAATTCTTTCCCATTCTTGTTTTATGTAGAGCTTCAGTCGTTCAACAGTCCGGGGTCTCCGCTGTCGTATTTTAGGCTTCATAATGCGCCACACATTTTCAATGGGAGACAGGTCTGGACTGCAGGTGGGCCAGGAAAGTACCCACACTCTTTTTTTACGAAGCCACGCTGTTGTAACACGTGCTGAATGTGGCTTGGCATTGTCTTGCTGAAATAAGCAGGGGCGTCCATGAAAAAGACGGCGCTTAGATGGCAGAATATGTTGTTCAAAAACCTGTATGTACCTTTCAGCATTAATGGTGCCTTCACAGATGTGTAAGTTACCCATGTCTTGGGCACTAATGCACCCCCATACCATCACACATGCTGCCTTTTACACTTTGCGTCGATAACAGTCTGGATGGTTCGCTTCCCCTTTGGTCCGGATGACACGATGTCGAATATTTCCAAAAACAATTTGAAATGTGGACTCGTCAGACCACAGAACACTTTTCCACTTTGCATGAGTCCATCTTAGATGATCTCGGGCCCAGAGAAGCAGGCGGCGTTTCTGGGTGTTGTTGATAAATGGCTTTGGCTTTGCATAGTAGAGCTTTAACTTGCACTTACAGATGTAGCGACCAACTGTATTTAGTGACAGTGGTTTTCTGAAGTGTTCCTGAGCCCATGTGGTGATATCCTTTAGAGATTGATGTCGGTTTTTGATACAGTGCCGTCTGAGGGATGGAAGGTCACGGTCATTCAATGTTGGTTTCCGGCCATGCCGCTTACGTGGAGTGATTTCTCCACATTCTCTGAACCTTTTGATGATATTATGGAGCGTAGATGTTGAAATCCCGAAATTTCTTGCAATTGCACTTTGAGAAACGTTGTTCTTAAACTGTTTGACTATTTGCTCACGCAGTCGTGGACAAAGGGGTGTACCTCGCCCCATCCTTTCTTGTGAAAGACTGAGCATTTTTTGGGAAGCTTGTTTTTATACCCAATCATGGCACCCACCTGTTCCCAATTAGCCTGCACACCTGTGGGATGTTCCAAATAAGTGTTTGATGAGCATTCCTCAACTTTATCAGTATTTATTGCCACCTTTCACAACTTCTTTGTCACGTGTTGCTGCCATCAAATTCTAAAGTTAATGATTATTTGCAACAAAAAAAATGTTTATGAGTTTGAACATCAAATATGTTGTCTTTGTAGCATATTCAACTGAATATGGCTTGAAAAGGATTTGCAAATCATTGTATTCCGTTTATATTTACATCTAACACAATTTCCCAACTCATATGGAAACGGGGCTTGTATATATATATATATATATATATATATATATATATATATATATATATATATATATATATATATATATATATATATATATATATATATATATATATATATATATATATATATATATATATATATATATATATATATATATATATATATATATATATATATATATATATATATATATATATATATATATATATATATATATATATATATATATATATATATATATATATATATATATATATATATATATATATATATATATATATATATATATATATATATATATATATATATATATATATATATATATATATATTGGGACGGCGTGGCGCAGTGGAAGAGTGGCCGTGCGCGACCCGAGGGTCACTGGTTCAATCCCCACCTAGTACCAACCTCGTCATGTCCGTTGTGTCCTGAGCAAGACACTTCACCCTTGCTCCTGATGGGTGCTGGTTAGCGCCTTGCATGGCAGCTCCCTCCATCAGTGTGTGAATGTGTGTGTGAATGGGTAAATGTGGAAGTAGTGTCAAAGCGCTTTGAGTACCTTGAAGGTAGAAAAGCGCTATACAAGTACAACCCATTTATTTATTTATATATATATATATATATATATATATATATCTTAACCACGCCCCCAACCACGCCCCCGCCCCACCCCCGACCACGCCCCCCGCCCCCCACCTCCCGAAATCGGAGGTCTCAAGGTTGGCAAGTATGGTCTACCTAAACGCAATTAATGTGCAATTAAAGTGTGCCTAGGTCAGTGCTAGAGTTGGCACCTCATACAAATTAAAAATGACACGAGTATGTTGTAAAGCAGGGGTGTCCAAAGTGCGGCCCGGGGGCCATTTGCAGCCCGCAGCTTGTTTTTTTATTGACACATTCTTAAAAGACGCAATTAAAATATTCCGGATAAAAACATTAAGTAAAAAAAAACTGGAATATGCAATTTTAGGAGAAATTGAAAATGAACTTAAATGCTAACATTAACATGCTGATATATAGAATGTGTCAAGTACCGAGTCATATGACTACCAATTTGGTGAAAAACGTTAGCATACTGACGTTAGTATGCTAACAGTTATAACAGTATATATGTGTGTATATATATGTATGTACCTATATATGTATGTATGTACATATGTGTGTATATATGTATTGTCGGAGGCAGATATTTACATATATCCGTATTTAAGTGTTACTTCTTTATTTTCATAATCATATTACAAAACAGCTAGTGTTCTTCCAATTGTGGTCTTTTGGTTGTCTGCAAATACTGTGTGCTAACCTTGACTTTGGAATGTAAAGAGGAGAGATACTCCTTTTTCCTTATCTGTTCCTGTGTCCAGCTGCGGAGGACAATGGGCATGTGTTTGGGCTAGAGAGAGAGAGACAAGACAACGAAGGTGGGAGGGAGAGACACTTGATAGAAGAGAAGGTTTCCATATTTTAGATCAGACCATCTTAGCTGCGCGATTGAATGTTCTATGCTGGACTGGTCTCAGTATATTTCCAAAGCTTTGGAGATAAAATGACAAAATACCTATTCTGTCTCTGGTGGTTCTTCTACTCAGCTTTCAGTGTCATAAAGAGCTTGGGAGAGACCAGAAACTTGAATTCCCTGGGAGGAACAACTGGCCCAAACGCAACAGTATGTATATTAGAGATGCGCGGATAGGCAATTATTTCATCCGCAACCGCATGAGAAAGTCGTCAACCATCCGCCATCCACCCGATCTAACATTTGATCAGAACTGCACCCGCCCGTTGTTATATATCTAATATAGACGATGCAAGGCATTAGTGAGGTTATAAAGCTTTTGCCTGTTAAAGAAAGGAGACTGATCCAATGCAGCACAGACATTCGCGTGCCACGCTGTCACGACCCAGACGCACACCAGTGCGCAATCATATGGGAGCCACGCTGAGCGCACCTCCAAGCACGTCTCGCTGCCGGCGACGGCCGGGTATGGGCCCGACGCTCCAGCGCCATCCATTTTCAGGGCTAGTTGATTTGGCAGGTGGGTTGTTCCACACTCCTTAGCGGGTTCCAACTTCCATGGCCACCGTCCTGCTGTCTATATCAACCAGGGTGAGCCCCACCCCTTTCGTGAGCGCACTGCGCGCGGAGTGACCCCTGTTACGCGCCCCCGGCAACAGGGGTGGCGGGCAGGTAAGCTGCGCGGGCGGAGCGCGCGGAGTGACCCCTGTTACGAGCCCCCGGCCACGGGGGTGGCGGGCAGGTAAGCTGCTTGCCTGCTGCGCGTGACGCCGGCCGCGGCGAAGGCGGACGAGGCGGGGTGTCGGTGCGGTGGGCGCGGTGGTGACCCTGGACGTGCGTCGGGCCCTTCTCGCGGATCGCCTCAGCTACGGCTCCCGGTGGGGCCCTCTCGGGGGAAGGGGCCTCGGTCCCGGACCCCGGCGAGGCGTCCCTTCTCCGCCCCGTAAAAGTGTCCATCTCTTCTTTTTTTTTTTCTTCTGTTGTGGCATATGCTGCAGGTGCCTGCTCGTTTTTCGTATGTGGGTAACAACATTTAACTATGTATATATATTTACCAATTGGTTTAACTGCCACCCGCCTGAATCTATTTAAAATCTAATTTTTTTTTATTTCAACCGCCCGACCCGACCCGCGGATAAAATCTAATTTTTTTAAATTTCATCCGCCCAATCCGCGGATAATCCGCGGACTCCGCGGTTGTGCCCGCAAACCGCGCATCTCTAATGTATATATATGTGTATGCATGTATGTATGTATGTATGTATGTATGTATGTATGTATATGTATGGGGAGACTGTAACTGAGTGTGCAGCTCCATGCGTTCTCCCCATGAGCAAAATTGAACTCTGTCTCTGCCTGATCCCTTGCTTCTTGTTCTGTTTAATAGATTGTTTGGTGCTTAAACCTGACATACATTAGCATGCTAACATTAGCTGATGACATACTTCTAAGATGGCGCTAGGTACAAAAATACCATCAAAAGACCAAGGAAAAAGGTTAGTAAAAAGAACAAAAGTGACCTTGTCCTCTTCCACCGCGTGCACGTAACTAGTTCTCTTTTTTTTCTACTGTATAGATCAGGGGTGCTCATTACGTCGATCGCGAGCTACCGGTCGATCTCGGAGGGTGTGTCAGTCGATCACCAGCCAGGCATTAAAAAAATAGTCCTAAAAATGAGCGATCATAAATCTTCACTATGACGTCACTTTCGTCACTTGATTGACATTCACGGCACCCGAGGGTCTTCTGAGATGACGCTGGCTGCTGCCAGCTCATTAAAATTACCGACTGGAAGGCGAGAAACACTTTATTTCAACAGACTCTGGCGCCGTACCTGTCGTCAAAACTCCAAAGACCGACTGCACAGTTGCACAATAAAAGCGCTGCTTCATCCTGCTTGCGCTACCAAAATAAGAGTCTCAGAAAGCTGGCGTGCACAAGCTAGCAAGCTACGGAGTTTGCCGACAATGTATTTCTTGTAAAGTGTATACAAAGGAGTACGGAAGCTGGATAAATAAGATGCCAAAAACCAACCACTTTCATGTGGTATTGGACAGAAAGGAGGACTTTTTTTCTCCTCCATTCGAAAATGCGGACGTTATCATCACTACTGTCTGATTACAATCAATGCAAGTCATCACAATCAGGTAATACACCAACTTATATTCTTGTCTTCATGAAAGAAAGGAATCTATATGTGTTAAACATGCTTGTATTATCATTAAACACCTTTAATTTATTAACAATATTAACTATATGTGTTAAACATGCTTGTATTATCATTAAACACCTTTAACTTGTTAACAATATTAACTATATGTGTTAAACATGTTTGTATTATCTTTAAACACCTTTAATTTATTAACAATATTAACTATATGTGTTAAACATGCTTGTATTATCTTTAAACACCTTTAATTTATTAACAATATTAACTATATGCGTTAAACATGCTTGTATTATCATTAAACACCTTTAACTTGTTAACAATATTAACTATATGTGTTAAACATGCTTGTATTATCAATAAACACCTTTAACTTGTCAACAATATTAACTATATGTGTTAAACATGCTTGTATTATCATTAAACACCTTTAATTTATTAACAATATTAACTATATGTGTTAAACATGCTTGTATTATCTTTAAACACCTTTAACTTGTCAACAATATTAACTATATGTGTTAAACATGCTTGCATTATCTTTAAACACCTTTAACTTATTAACAATATTAACTATATGTGTTAAACATGCTTGCATTATCTTTAAACACCTTTAACTTGTTAACAATATTAACTATATGTGTTAAACATGCTTGTATTATCATTAAACACCTTTAACTTGTTAACAATATTAACTATATGTGTTAAACATGCTTGTATTATCATTAAATACCTTTAATTTATTAACAATATTAACTATATGTGTTAAACATGCTTGCATTATCATTAAACACCTTTAATTTATTAACAATATTAACTATATGCGTTAAACATGCTTGTATTATCATTAAACACCTTTAACTTATTAACAATATTAACTATATGTGTTAAACATGCTTGTATTATCATTAAACACCTTTAACTTGTTAACAATATTAACTATATGTGTTAAACATGCTTGCATTATCATTAAACACCTTTAATTTATTAACAATATTAACTATATGTGTTAAACATGCTTGTATTATCTTTAAACACCTTTAACTTGTCAACAATATTAACTATATGTGTTAAACATACTTGTATTATCTTTAACCACCTTTAAGTTGTTAACAATATTAACTATATGTGTTAAACATGCTTGCATTATCTTTAAACACCTTTAATTTATTAACAATATTAACTATATGCGTTAAACATGCTTGCATTATCATTAAACACCTTTAATTTATTAACAATATTAACTATATGTGTTAAACATGCTTGTATTATCATTAAACACCTTTAACTTGTTAACAATATTAACTATATGTGTTAAACATGCTTGTATTATCTTTAAACACCTTTAACTTGTCAACAATATTAACTATATGTGTTAAACATACTTGTATTATCTTTAACCACCTTTAACTTGTCAACAATATTAACTATATGTGTTAAACATGCTTGTATTATCTTTAAACACCTTTAAGTTGTTAACAATATTAACTATATGTGTTAAACATGCTTGCATTATCTTTAAACACCTTTAACTTGTCAACAATATTAACTATATGTGTTAAACATGCTTGGATTATCATTAAACACCTTTAATTTATTAACAATATTAACTATATGTGTTAAACATGCTTGTATTATCTTTAAACACCTTTAAGTTGTTAACAATATTAACTATATGTGTTAAACATGCTTGTATTATCATTAAACACCTTTAACTTGTCAACAATATTAACTATATGTGTTAAACATGCTTGTATTATCATTAAACACCTTTAACTTGTTAACAATATTAACTATATGTGTTAAACATGCTTGTATTATCTTTAAACACCTTTAAGTTGTTAACAATATTAACTATATGTGTTAAACATGCTTGCATTATCATTAAACACCTTTAATTTATTAACAATATTAACTATATGCGTTAAACATGCTTGTATTATCATTAAACACCTTTAACTTGTTAACAATATTAACTATATGTGTTAAACATGCTTGTATTATCAATAAACACCTTTAACTTGTTAACAATATTAACTATATGTGTTAAACATGCTTGTATTATCTTTAAACACCTTTAACTTGTTAACAATATTAAGTATATTTGTTAAACATGCTTGCATTATCATTAAACACCTTTAATTTATTAACAATATTAACTATATGTGTTAAACATGCTTGGATTATCATTAAACACCTTTAACTTGTTAACAATATTAACTATATGTGTTAAACATGCTTGCATTATCATTAAACACCTTTAATTTATTAACAAAATTAACTATAGATCATTTATAGGAGTGTGTACAAATGACAAGGACCGCATTTTACCATGAGTAAATGTTTATTTTGCTGAAAGCATCAACAGGGAAATACATAGCCTGCTTTTAAAAGATGGATTTGACCAATGGTGAAGTAGATTTCTTTTTCCTCTGGAAGAAACACCCACTTGGTTTTTTTATGGGAGACTTGAGAGAGATCTCGCTGCAGTTTTTGCACTTTTTGTGCCAGAATGTCACTGAACACCAATCATTGTAAAAAAGGAGGTAAAATAAAGCTCTACTTTTAAAGTGTCCTGAATTAAAAAAAATATATAAACTCATTGGATCTCCAGCATAGAGGGAAAAGCGAAGACGGCGATTAAGTCATGTGGTCTTGTAATTGTTCTCACATGCACTTTAATACGCACACAAGGCTTTACAGTTCAAGTTCCTTTAAAAGACGGAGAACAAAGACAGGAAGAGCAAAACAAAATGGAGTTCTTTGCATTTCTTTCCCAGTCAATAAACCAGTCAAATGTAGGCATGGAGGTGTTCAATGTCCATAAAAAGTTGATTTTTTTCACCAAATGCCAGAGGTGGGACCAAGTCATTGTTTTGCAAGTCACAAGTAAGTCTCAAGTCTTTGCCCTCAAGTCCGAGTCAAGTCCCGAGTCAAGACAGGCAAGCCCCGAGTCAAGTCCAAAGTCAAGACTGGAAAGTCTCACGTCAAGTCCTAAGTCCTGCATTTTTGAGTTTCGAGTCCTTTCAAGTCCTTTTAACCACAGACTAATATATTAACACAGATTGTGTATGCTTTTCAAACGCTGTATTTATTTATTAAAACAAGTGCATTTTAAATTGCAGGAAAGAAAATTGTGCTGACATTGCACTTTATAATAGCACTATTAACCAGTCATTTGAAACATTAACTCATTCCTTTACAGAACAAACACATTGGAAAAATAAAGTGCAAATGTACTTATTTGTACAAAAGTGTTAACATTGAAAAAACATGACATATACGTGAACGTAACAAAAAAGTTGTACTTTTTATATGTCAGGGCCCTATGCTGCATTGCATTTGCAAAAGACCAACTTAGCCAAGAGTCTGTCAGTCATTTGTGCACGATGGGGGCGTAGTATGATGCCACCATGGCTGAAAACTCGCTCCACTGGAGCACCGGAGGCAGGCACTGCCAAGACTCTCATGGCCACTCGGAACAGTGAAGGAAGAGTCTTCATGTTCAATGCCCAGAACAAAAGGGGGGAGAGAGTTGTTTTGGGTTGGTGCACTACTTGTAAGTGTATCTTGTGTTTTTTATGTTGATTTAATTAAAAAAAGAAAAAAAATATATATATATTTCTTGTGCGGCCTGATACCAATCGATCCACGGACCAGTAGCGGGCCGCGGCCCCGTGGTTGGGGACCACTGAGGTAAACAACCAACAGTATGTCAGAAAGCTAGCTAAAACGGTACACATATTCATAATATAGTATACATTTTAACTGACCTTTATTTTACTATTTTTGTCTTTTTTTAGGTGGCTAAAATACGCGGTGCTGCTGTCCGCCGTCTAACGTTACGTGTGATATATTGACTAACGTAACCCTGCTTGAAAAAAATCACTGAACAAAAAGTATGAATAAGGTAGTGAACTGCAACAGATTCCCGTGTTTGCAATAACGTTATAACGTTAGCAGTGAGTTTACAGCCTCACTGATTTAACTACACAGCAAATAAAAGTCACGTTACTTAGCCAATAAACGTTATCTTACATTCAAAACTTACCGTTCTTTGTGCAACTTCAAATGCCGGACGAAGTTGGAAGTTGTTGCCTCTCCATCAGTCATTTTGGAACCGCATGTGTTGCATACTGCAAACCGTTTTGTGTTGACCACCTCGTAATTTTTATACCCAAACGAAATTATTTTAGGTATCATTTTTTGTTCACTGGCGTGTGGTTTGGACATGTCTTCTTCCTGCAATTTGATTGGATGAATGCTGTGTGATGAAAACAAAGTAGATGTAATTTGATTGGCTGTTGTACTGAGAGCACACCAGCTGACACACGCAACGCTGATAGACAAGTACACAATGAAAAATACGGAGCGCTCCCGAATAACTTTTTCATCTTTGGGTTTTGGGGAAAGTAGCAAGTCATGTCAAGTCATGTCAAGTCAAAAGGCTCAAGTCCAAGTGAAGTCACAAGTCATTGATGTTAAAGTCGAAGTCGAGTTGCAAGTCTTTTTACATTTTGTCAAGTCGAGTCTAAAGTCATCAAATTCATGACTCGAGTCTGACTCGAGTCCAAGTCATGTGACTCGAGTCCACACCTCTGCCAAATGCCACCCTCGGAAAAAAACTTGGCTCTTCAAGTAACAACATAAAGACCGACACTCAACTCCAGTAGCGTAGCAGGCCTAGGTATTCATTAAAAACAGGGCAGAGGTTAAATAAAAAGAGAATACAACAAATCCTTTTCAACTTATATTCAATTGAATAGACTGCAAAGACAAGATATTTCATGTTCACACTGAGGAACTTTCTTATTTTTTGGCAAATAATCATGAACTTAGAATTTAATGGCAGCAACACATTGCAAAAAATGCATTATTACCAGTATGTTACATGGCCTTTCCTTTTAACAACACTCAGTTAAGGTTTGGGAACTGAGGAGGCACTTTTTTTGAAGTGGAATTCTTTCCCATTCTTGCTTGATGTACAGCTTAAGTTGTTCAACAGTCCGGGGGTCTCCGTTTGTTTCATGTCTCCACGACGTTCCTACTGGGAGTTACAGGCAGTTTTGTCTGTGTTTTCTTCCTAGGGGGCGCTAGAGCACAATTTTAAGTTTTGGGGTTTGGTTTTTTGATTAGATCGCAATTTTTGCCAGTCCTGATGTGTGTGTCCAATTTGGTGAGTTTTGAAGCATTTTAAGGGGGTCAAATTATAGCTCAAAGAGGCGGCGGTATAATAATAAAACGCTAGAAATACAATAGGGCCCTCTGTCCCACAGGGACTCGTTCCCTAATTATGAAATAAAAAATCATAAATATAAGATAAAACGTCACAAATATGAGATAAAACGTCATAAATATAAGATTTTAAAAGTCATAACAATGAGATTAAAAAAGCATAATTATTCAATACAAAGTCGAAATAATGAGAAAACATTTTTTTATTTTGAAAATCATAATTATAACATAAAAAGCCAGAATTATGAGAGACAAGGTCGAAATGATGAGATAAAGTCGAAATTATAAAATAAATCGTAGCTAGATTTAGACTTAGACTTAGACAAACTTTTATGATCCACAAGGGAAATTGTTCAACACAGTAGCTCAGTTACAATGATGGAAAGTGTAAGGATGGAAAGGACAATGCAGGTATAAATAGACTAATATAGCGATAACAAAAATCGAACATATATACGAATATATACATAATATGTGTACAGAATAATATATACATACAGATATATTATATTATGTCTATAACATATATACAATATATACCAATGACCATGTACAATATTACAGTATATGTGACAGCAGCAGCATCAAATAGAGAGTAGATCCAGCAGGAAATAGAAAATAGACATTATAAAGAAAGAGAAGTAGCTAACATGTCAGGTGTCAGGTAATAGGTAGATGTCATCTATTGCTGTATGGCCAGTGATTATACAGCTGGATGGAGTGTGGAATGAAGGACTTCTTGAATCGCACAGTGCGGGAAGGAAGTTGAAGGAGCCTGTTGGAGTATGAACTCCGCTGTCTCTTACCGTATTTTCCGCACCATAAGGCGCCCTGGGTTATAAGCCGCGCCTTCAATGAACGGCATATTTCAAAACTTTGTCCACCTATAAGCCGCCCCGTGTTATAAGCCGCATCTAACTGCGCTAAAGGAATGTCAAAAAAACAATCAGATAGGTCAGTCAAACTTTAATAATATATTAAAACCAGCGTGATGTGGGCGCGCATGGAGTCGTATATCAACATGGACGGAGCTGCGTGAAAAAAGCCACCCGGCCTCTTCGCGTAAACTTAAACTTACCTTAACCACTCGCTCATCTTTTCTTCATCCATCCCTTCGAGTTAGCTTTTATGATGACGCCGGCTGGAAAGGTCTCTTTTGGCAAGGTCTTCCTTTTGAATATCACCATGGGTGGAAGTTTCTGGCCATTAGCATGGCAAGCTAGAACCACAGTGAAGGATGACTTCTCATTCCCTGTGGTGCGAATATTCACCGTACGTGCTCCCGTTGTATCCACGGTGCGGTTCACAGGAATATCAGTTGCTGTGAAATAGTAATCCGTGTGCGGATGGAGAGATTGCGTCTTTTCATGAACCGGATCCCTGTCGCTTAGTAGGAGCCATTTTGTGGTCTTTACAGATGTAAACACACAAAGGAAATGAAACGTACGGTAATATCCGCGCGCTTTTTCTTCTTCTACGCGGGCGGGTGGTTGCTTACAGTAGAAGAAGAAGCGCTTCCTGTTCTATGGGGGCGGGTGCTTACCTTGGCGGTTGCTTGCGTAGAAGAAGAAGCGCTTCCTGTTCTACCGGGAAAAAAGATGGCGGCTGTTTACCGAAGTTGCGAGACCGAAACTTTATGAAAATGAATCTTAATATTAATCCATATATAAAGCGCACCGGGTTATAAGGCGCACTGTCAGCTTTTGAGAAAATTTGTGGTTTTTCGGTGCGCCTTATAGTGCGGAAAATACGGTAATTGTCAGGTGGGCAGGATTGTCCATGATGGCCAGCAGTTTGTCCAGTGTACTCCTGTCCCTCACTGACACAAACACTTTACTTTGTCCTCCTGTCCCTCACTGACACAAACGCCTCCAACTGCGTGCCAATAGTTTGGCTGGCTTTCCGGATCATTATCAATCCGGTTTGAGCCCCTTTTGCTGGTGCTGCCCCCCCAACCAACCACTGCAAAGTACAGGGCACTGGCCACAACAGACTGATGAAATATCTCCAACACACATTAAGGGACTTAAGCTTCCTCAGGAAAAAGAGTCTGCTCATGCCCTTCCTGTAAATTTTGATTGATAGATTGAGACTTTTGTTAGTAGATTGCACAGTGAAGTACATATTCCGTACAATTGACCACTAAATGGTAACACCCCAATAAGTTTTTCACACTTGTTTGAGTCGGGGTCCACTTAAACAGCTTTGCAGTTGTCCTTCTCAAAATCAACAGGAAGTTTGCAATTCCCCCTTCAAAACAAAAGTTGTGTAAAAACAGTCACCTTTTTTCAAACATTATCTCGTCTGAGCGCGTTTGTCGTGTCGGCTTCAAATTAGCACAGGAGAGAGATTGAACCCTTCTGATTAAAAGTTGATGAAAGAGTTTTAATTACTGCTCCGGTTTGGATTTTATGAGCCCTCAAAGTTGGTCCCGTCCATCGCTGCTTGCAGCTTTAATTTTGACTTAATCTCATAATTTCGAGTTCTTTAAATCTCAAAATTATGACATTTATGTGATTATTGTGACTTGTTATCCCCTAATTATGACTTGGTATCTTATAATTTGACTTTATCGCATCATTTCGACCTTTTCTCTCATAATTCTGGCTTTGTATGTCATGATTATGATTTTCAAAATAAAATTAAAAAATGCTCATTATTTTGACTTTCTATTGAATAATTATGCTTTTTTTAATCTCATAATTATGACTTTTAAAATCTTATATTTATGACGTTTTATCTCATATTTGTGACGTTTTATCTTATATTTATGATTTTTTATTTCATCATTTGGACTTAATCTCATAATTTCAAGTTTTTTAAATCTCATAATTATGACGTTTATGTGATTATTATGACTTGTTATCTCCTAATTATGACTTGTTATTTTATAATTTCGACTTTATCTCATCATGTCGACCTTTTCTCTCATAATTCTGGCTTTTTATGCCATAATTATGATTTTCAAAATAAAAAAATGTTTTCTCATTATTTCGACTTTGTATTGAATAATTATGCTTTTTTAATCTCATTGTTATGACTTTTAAAATCTTATAATTATGACGTTTATTTGTGACGTTTTATCTTATATTTATGATTTTTTATTTAATCATTTTGACTTAATCTCATAATTTCGAGTTCTTTAAATCTCAAAACTATGACGTTTATGTGATTATTGTGACTTGTTATCTCCTAATTATGACTTGGTATCTTATAATTTCGACTTTATCTCATCATTTCGACCTTTTCTCTCAGAATTTTGGCTTTTTATGTCATAATTATGATTTTCAAAATAAATAAAAAAATTCTCATTATTTCGACTTTCTATTGAATAATTATGCTTTTTTTAATCTCATAATTATGACTTTTAAAATCTTATCTTAATGACGTTTTATCTCATATTTGTGACTTTTTATCTTATATTTATGATTTTTTATTTCATCATTTGGACTTAATCTCATAATTTCGAGTTTTTTAAATCTCATAATTATGACGTTTATGTGATTATTGTGACTTGTTATCTCCTAATTATGACTTGTTATTTTATAATTTCGACTTTATCTCATCATGTCGACCTTTTCTCTCATAATTCTGGCTTTTTATGCCATAATTATGATTTTCAAAATAAAAAAATGTTTTCTCATTATTTCGACTTTGTATTGAATAATTATGCTTTTTTAATCTCATTGTTATGACTTTTAAAATCTTATAGTTATGAGGTTTATTTGTGACGTTTTATCTTATATTTATGATTTTTTATTTCATAATTTGGACTTAATCTCATAATTTCGAGTTCTTTAAATCTCAAAACTATGACGTTTATGTGATTATTGTGACTTGTTATCTCCTAATTATGACTTGTTATTTTATAATTTCGACTTTATCTCATCATTTCGACCTTTTCTCTCAGAATTCTGTCTTTTTATGTCATAATTATGATTTTCAAAATAAAATAAAAAATTCTCATTATTTCGACTTTCTATTGAACAATTATGCTTTTTTAATCTCATAAATATGACTTTTAAAATCTTATATTCATGACATTTTATCTCATATTTGTGACGTTTTATCTTATATTTATGATTTTTTATTTCATCATTTGGACTTAATCTCATAATTTCGAGTTTTTTAAATCTCATAATTATGACGTTTATGTGATTATTATGACTTGTTATCTCCTAATTATTACTGTTATTTTATAATTTCGACTTTATCTCATCATGTCGACCTTTTCTCTCATAATTCTGGCTTTTTATGCCATAATTATGATTTTCAAAATAAAAAAAATGTTTTCTCATTATTTCGACTTTGTATTGAATAATTATGCTTTTTTTAATCTCATTGTTATGACTTTTAAAATCTTATAATTATGACGATTATTTGTGACGTTTTATCTTATATTTATGATTTTTTATTTCATCATTTTGACTTAATCTCATAATTTCGAGTTCTTTAAATCTCAAAACTATGACGTTTATGTGATTATTGTGACTTGTTATCTCCTAATTATGACTTGTTATCTTATAATTTCGGCTTTATCTCATCATTTCGACCTTTTCTCTCAGAATTTTGGCTTTTTATGTCATAATTATGATTTTCAAAATAAAATAAAAAAATTCTCATTATTTCGACTTTTTATTGAACAATTATGCTTTTTTAATCTCATAATTATGACTTTTATAATCTTATATTTATGACGTTTTATCTCATATTTGTGACTTTTTATCTTATATTTATGATTTTTTTATTTCATCATTTGGACTTAATCTCATAATTTCGAGTTTTTTAAATCTCATAATTATGACGTTTATGTGATTATTATGACTTGTTATCTCCTAATTATGACTTGTTATTTTATAATTTCGACTTTATCTCATCGTGTCGACCTTTTCTCTCATAATTCTGTCTTTTTATGCCATAATTATGATTTTCAAAATAAAAAAATGTTTTCTCATTATTTCGACTTTGTATTGAATAATTATGCTTTTTTCAATCTAATTGTTATGACTTTTAAAATCGTTTAATTATGAGGTTTATTTGTGACGTTTTATCTTATATTTATGATTTTTTATTTCATAATTTTGACTTAATCTCATATTTTTGAGTTCTTTACATCTCAAAACTATGACGTTTATGTGATTATTGTGACTTGTTATCTCCTAATTATGACTTGTTATCTTATAATTTCGGCTTTATCTCATCATTTCGACCTTTTCTCTCAGAATTCTGGCTTTTTATGTCATAATTATGATTTTCAAAATACATTTTAAAATTCTCATTATTTCGACTTTCTATTGAATAATTATGCTTTTTTAATCTCATAATTATGACTTTCAAAATCTTATATTCATGACGTTTTATCTCATATTTGTGACGTTTAATCTCATATTTATGATTTTTTATTTCATAATTTGGACTTAATCTCATAATTTCGAGTTTTTTAAATCTCAAAATTATGACGTTTATGTGATTATTGTGACTAGTTATCTCCTAATTAGGGCCCGCATGGCCCATTGCATCAGGACTCCCACAGGGAGTCCTGATGCAATGGGACATAAGGACCTATTGAATTTGTAAGGTTTTATTCTTTCTTTATTATTATTCTTCCGCCGCCTCTTTGAGCACTAATTTGACCCACTTAACATGCTTCAAAACTCACCATATTTGACCCACACATCAGGAAAAAACGAACCCCAAAACTCAAAATTGCGCTCTAGCGCCCCCTAGGAAAAACAAAAACTAGACTGCCTGTAACTCCCACTAGGAAGGTCGGAGAGACATGAAACAAAAACCTCTATGTAGGTTTGACTTAGCCCTAGTTTTCATAATTGTATACCCTTGGGCAAAAATCAACAGGAAGTTGGCAATTCCCCCTTCAAGACAAAAAAGTACTAAAAACAGTCACTTTTGCCTTTTTGAGCTGTAATTTGACCCTCTTAACACGCTTCAAAACTCACCAAACTGAACGCACACATCAGGACTGGCAAACATTGTGATCTAATAAAAAAACCTAACCCCAATTTTTGAATAAAACGGAGAAAAAAACTGCTCCTCGGAAGAAAAAAATGACAAAACTGCCTGTAACTCCCACTGGGAAGGTCGGAGAGACATGAAACAAAATCCTCTCCGTAGGTCTCACTTAGACCTACATTTCATAAATTGACAACCCCCAGCAAAAATCTACAAGAAGCTTGCTATTCCCCCTTCAACACAACATTTTTGTAAAAACCGGTCACCTTTCTTCAAACATTATCTCCTCTGAGCGTGTTTGTTGTTTCGGCTTCAAACTAACACAGGAGAGAGATTGAACCCTTTTGATTAAAAGTTATCGAAAGAGTTTTAATACCGGCTCCGGTTTTGATTTTATGACCCTTCAAAGAGCCGCTGCGCTGATGCTGCTGTTTTTTCAAGAAGGCTGCTTAAAAGCAGGAAGCACCAGCGTGCCCACACAATGCAGACAAGGTAGGTACACTAGACACAAGTATTGGGACAATTCCGACTAAAAGTAGACAAAAGTATTGGGACACTTATGACGAAAACTGAACAAAAGTATTGGGACACTTAGGACTAGCACCTGCCAAATATGCGGGCCCGACCAATGCTGCTTGCAGCTTTAATTATGACTTGTTATCTTATAATTTCGACTTTATCTCATCATTTGGACCTTTTCTCTCATAATTTTGGCTTTTTATGTCACAATTATGATTTTCAAAATAAATAAAAAATGAAATAATAACACTGATAGCTAATAATTATATGCTTTGTCAACTACAACACAAAAATATTTGTTGTTAAACAAATATATTCATAGTGTAAATATTTTGATTAAAAAATAAAATATTTGTTTATAGTATAATGGCCCCTGAATGTTTTGGACTTTTAGTTTGACATCAAAAAAAAATAAAAAATTAATGAATGAGTGAACTGAACTGAAAGTTGTGTTAAGGGAAGGATTCCTTAAATCAAAAAAAGGTGGAGAAGCACTGACAAAATACAAGCTATTGTACGCCAATATTTATCTTACCGTATTTTCCGCACCATAAGGCGCCCTGGGTTATAAGCCGCGCCTTCAATGAACGGCATATTTCAAAACTTTGTCCACCTATAAGCCGCCCCGTGTTATAAGCCGCATCTAACTGCGCTAAAGGAATGTCAAAAAAACAATCAGATAGGTCAGTCAAACTTTAATAATATATTAAAACCAGCGTGATGTGGGCGCGCATGGAGTCGTATATCAACATGGACGGAGCTGCGTGAAAAAAGCCACCCGGCCTCTTCGCGTAAACTTAAACTTACCTTAACCACTCGCTCATCTTTTCTTCATCCATCCCTTCGAGTTAGCTTTTATGATGACGCCGGCTGGAAAGGTCTCTTTTGGCAAGGTCTTCCTTTTGAATATCACCATGGGTGGAAGTTTCTGGCCATTAGCATGGCAAGCTAGAACCACAGTGAAGGATGACTTCTCATTCCCTGTGGTGCGAATATTCACCCTACGTGCTCCCGTTGTATCCACAGTGCGGTTCACAGGAATATCAAAAGTCAGTGGAACCTCGTCCATGTTGATAATGTTCTCTGGCCGGATCTTTTTTTCAGCTATCTTGGTTTTACAATATGCACGGAAAGTAGCCAGCTTTTCTTGAAAGTCTTTAGGCAGTTGCTGTGAAATAGTAGTCCGTGTGCGGATGGAGAGATTGCGTCTTTTCATGAACCGGATCCCTGTCGCTTAGTAGGAGCCATTTTGTGGTCTTTACAGATGTAAACACACAAAGGAAATGAAACGTACGGTAATATCCGCGCGCTTTTTCTTCTTCTACGCGGGCGGGTGGTTGCTTACAGTAGAAGAAGAAGCGCTTCCTGTTCTATGGGGGCGGGTGCTTACCTTGGCGGTTGCTTGCGTAGAAGAAGAAGCACTTCCTCTTCTACGGGGAAAAAAGATGGCGGCTGTTTACCGAAGTTGCGAGACCTAAACTTTATGAAAATGAATCTTAATATTAATCCATATGTAAAGCGCACCGGGTTAAAAGCCGCACTGTCAGCTTTTGAGTAAATTTGTGTTTTTTAGGTGCGGCTAATAGTGCGGAAAATACGGTAGTTTAGTTTTTTTACTATCCTGATCACAGATGGACTTTTTGTGTTCACAAATATAAATACAAAAGTAATACAATATAGAATAAAAATGACAATTTGTGGAGGATTTGCAGAGAAGTATTTCCTCTGTGTGTTTGGTGTCAATCAGTTGTATTATTACGAGTATTGTTCCAAATATTTGATGGTTTAATCATCTTCTGGGGCATTTATTCAACAGCTACATGACTTTATGTTTTTCTTCCTGTTCACTGACATTCTTGCCTGCTTTTTCAGTGACAAAGGTGTCATTTGAGTGTAAATAGTACTGTACTGTACATACAGTATATCTTGTGAGCTGCATGCATACATGTTGAACACAGCAGCTTCTGTCTTTATCTGCAGTGACCTTGCAATGTCCCCTCCCTCATTTCTGCCTTCACATTCAAGTCAAACTTTTCATTTTTTAGTCATGCATCCTTGTGCATATCAACCATACTTGCCAACCCTCCCGGATTTTCCGGGAGACTCCCGAAATTCAGCGCCTCTCCCGAAAACCTCCCGGGACAAATTTTCTCCCGAAAAAGGGCGTTTCTTCCCAATTGAATGCTATCGCCTGCAGACCGGAAGTGTCTTGTCATTCTGATGAGCGCGACCAGTCTGTGAACAATTGAAACGTCCTGTGTGCTTTTTCCTCCTGTATAACAGGTTAGTTTTGGTGAATCAACTCACTGAATAATATCCATGTGATCTTTATAAGTTTAAGTACACATTCTGATGGTGGAGCCTAACTCTAAAGTGTTTGTGAGTTGTAGTTTGTAAATGAACACTGAAATTCAAGTATTTATTTTATATATATATATATATATATATATATATATATATATATATATATATATATATATATATATATATATATATATATATATATATATGTATATAAATATATATATATATATATATATATATATATATATATATATATATATATATATATATATATGTCTTAATAAGGTTATCCAAAAAATAGTGCTCGATACCGTAGTAGAGCGCAATATATGTATGTGTGGGAAAAAAATCACAAGACTATTTCATCTCTACAGGCCTGTTTCATGAGGGGGGGTACCCTCAATCATCAGGAGATTTTAATGGGAGCATTCGCATACCATGGTTTATATAGGGCACAGAGTGGGTGGGTACAGGCTGGCCTAGGGGCGTGGTGATTGGCTCATGTGTTACCTAGGAGGTGTTTCCGTCTATGGCGGCATGTTGTTACAATTTCGCTGCGCTTGTTGAGGGATGACAGGTCTGGACGGTAAATAATAAACAGTTTCTCTTTCAAGCATAGGTTGCATCTTTTATTGCCACTATTGTAAGGTGTGCTGGATGCAAGAATTTGCCATGTTATTGAATATTCAACATTATTGTCTTTGAGGTCCCAAATGTGTTTGCTGAGTTCTGTGGTATTTCGCAGGTTTTTGTTCCTGAAAGAAGCCTTGTGATTGTTCCATCTGGTTTTGAATTCTCCCTCGGTTAATCCTACATATGTGTCGGATGTGTTAATGTCCTTGCGTATTACCTTAGATTGGTAGACAACTGATGTTTGTAAGCACCCCCCGTTGAAAGGGCAATCAGGTTTCTTTCGACAGTTACATCCTTTGTTGGTTTTGGAGTCGCTCTGTCTGGGGGCCGACGGCTCATTTGCAATTGTTTTGTTGTGGTTTGAGATGATTTGTCGTATATTGTTCATGCAGCTGTAGCTCAATTTAATGTTGTTCTTGTTGAATACTTTTCTTAGGGTGTTGTCTTTGGGAAAGTGTTTGTCAATCAGATTGAGGAATTTGTGTCCAATGTTCGTTGAGACGTTTTTGCTGTATGGGGGGTTGTACCAGATGATGTCGTTTCGTTTTCTGTTCTTTTTTGGCTGGTTTCCTGGCGTATATATATATATATATATATATATATATATATATATATATATATATATATATATATATATGTAGCTAGAATTCACTGAAAGTCAAGTATTTCTTATATATATATATATATATATATATATATATATATATATATATATATATATATATATATATATATATATATATATATATCTTAACCACACCCCCAACCACGCCCCCCGCCCCACCCCCGACCACGCCCCTACCCCCACCCCCCGAAATCGGAGGTCTCAAGGTTGGCAAGTATGGTATCAACACTAGTATGCAGGGCCGGCCCGTGGCATAGGCCGTATAGGCAAATGCTAAGGGCGCCGTCCATCAGGGGGCGCCACGCCAGTGCCACAAATGTTGGAGAAAAAAAAAAAGAAAAAAAAAGTTGGTACTATTATTTCTAAATACAAAAAATAATCCCACGTTAATTAAAATGCAAAGTAAAGCCTATTTAATAGAAATATTATTTGTTACAACATTACGACCCCCGGCCCCCTCCCGCGCACGGTGCGCCCCCTCCCTTCCCGTATCATGACTCTTTTTGGACGTCACCACATCAAAAAATTCAACACAAGATGTCAAAACGGCCAAAACTGTCAGGTGCCCAAGGAAGAAAAAAGAGAAAAGAAGAGGAGTAGAAACGAGAAAAGACAGAGGTAGCAGGTAGGTAACGTTAGCCTACATGAAATGATTTGTCTGTTACAGAATGTGATAGTAACCTGGCTTTTTAGCATTAAGCTAATGTTACATGATTCGGCAATTGCTAATCAATAAATAGCTAGTTCTGTTTTAACGTCGGGTTAATATTGTGGAGTGGGCTAAATTGTTATGGAAAATAATAATGTAACGTTAGGTAATTACAGTACTCCCACCTTACATTCCTCAGGGACATTTGTATTAGATCTTTTAAGCAGGTGTTTTTTGTTTACATTGTTATTGCCTTCTGGTTAGCTAATGTTTGCCCTGCAGGTAATAGTCACTTTTCCACCCCTTTATATATTAGGTATAGTTGTAAGTAAAAAAAAAAAGGTCAAAGACAAAGCTATTCGGTTTCTTGTGAGTATATACACTTCACTGACGATGTGGGGGGGCGCCACCTAAAATCTTGCCTAGGGCGCCAGATTGGTTAGGGCCGGGCCTGCTAGTATGTATGTATGTATATGTGTTAGTAACCACAAGAGCACTTGCAGACATCACCTATTTTATTTTACTTTATAAGAAAGCTGAGTTTTTAAAATAGTTTTGAAAGATAATATAAGTGTCGAAGCCCTTTTCCACCACAAAAAAACAAAAACAATGTTAAATCATAGTAATGAGATAAAAGGTTGGGATTATGAGATAAAAAAAAATCTAAATTGTGCGATAAAAAAAAAAAATCATAAATATGAGATAAAAATTCGGGATTATGAGATAAAACAATCGAATTGATGAGATAAAAAGTCGAAATTATGAGATAAGAATAATGACTTTTCTCATATTTCATGACATTTTTATCTCATAATTTAGATTTTTAATCTCATACTTTTTACTTTTTCTCTTAAATATAGGACTTTTTCTCACATAAATATGACTTTTCCCTCACATAAATAGGTCTTTTTATTTCATAATTAAGATTTATTATCTCATAAATTCGAATTTTTCTCTTGTTAATCAGACTGTCTCATAATTTGGACTCTCTTATCTCTTATTTTCGACTTTCTTATCTTATAATTTTGATTTTGTATTTGATAATTTCGACTGTATCTCATCATTTTCACTTTTTCTTCTCATAATTTCGATTTTTTTTTTATCTCAAAATGATGACGTTTCATCTCATTATGACTTGTTATCTCCTACTTATGACTTATTTTATCATTTCGACTTCATCTCATCATTTCAACCTTTTCTCTCATAACTCTGACTTTTTATCTCATCATTTTTTATTTTCTCGTCTCATAATTAAAACTGTTTTAATCTCATTATTTTATTGAATAATTATACTTTTTTAATCTCATAATTATGACTTTAAAACTCTTATATTTATGACATTTTTGACTTAATCTCATGATTTCGACTTTTTTTTCATAATTATGACATATAATTATGACTTTTAATCTTAAAATTTGGAACTACTTATCTCATATTTTCGACATTCTTTATCTCAGAATTCTGGCTTTTTATGTCATAATTATGATTTTCAAAATAAATAAAAAAATTCTCATTATTTCGACTTTCTATTGAATAATTATGCTTTTTTAATCTCATAATTGTGACTTAAAATCTTCGCTTTATTTCATATTTATGACTTTTTCTTTCGTAATATTGACTTAAACTCATGATTTCGACTTTTTCTTTCATAATTATGACATTTTACTTAATAATTGTGACTTTTCATCTCATTATGACTTGTTATCTCCTACTTATGACTTATTTTATCATTTCGACTTCATCTCATCATTTCAACCTTTTCTCTCATAACTCTGACTTTTTATCTCTTCATTTTGATTTTCTCGTCTCATAATTAAAAATGTTTTAATCTCATTATTTTATTGAATAATTATACTTTTTTTATACTCATAATTATGACTTTTAAACTCTTATATTTATGACATTTTTGACTTAATCTCATGATTTCGACTTTTTTTTCATAATTATGACTTTCAATCTTAAAATTTCGAACTACTTATCTCATATTTTCGACATTCTTTATCTCATAATTCTGGCTTTTTATGTCATAATTATGATTTTCAAAATAAAATAAAAATGTCTCATTAATTCGACTTTCTATTGAATAATTATGCTTTTTTAATCTCATAATTGTGACTTCAAATCTTCGCTTTATCTCATATTTATGACTTTTTCTTTCGTAATATTGACTTAAACTCATGATTTCGACTTTTTCTTTCATAATTATGACATTTTACTTAATAATTGTGACTTTTCATCTCATTATGACTTGTTATCTCCTACTTATGACTTATTTTATCATTTCGACTTCATCTCATCATTTCAACCTTTTCTCTCATAACTCTGACTTTTTATCTCATCATTTTGATTTTCTCGTCTCATAATTAAAAATGTTTTAATCTCATTATTTTATTGAATAATTATACTTTTTTTAATCTCATAATTATGACTTTTAAACTCTTATATTTATGACATTTTTGACTTAATCTCATGATTTCGACTTTTTTTTTCATAATTATGACTTTTAATCTTAAAATTTCGAACTACTTATCTCATATTTTCGACATTCTTTATCTCATAATTCTGGCTTTTTATGTCATAATTATGATTTTCAAAATAAAATAAAAATGTTTCATTAATTCGACTTTCTATTGAATAATTATGCTTTTTTAATCTCATAATTGCATACTTGCCAACCCTCCCGAATTTTCCGGGAAACTCCCGAAATTCAGCGCCTCTCCCGAAAACCTCCCAGGACAAATATTCTCCCGAAAATCTCCCGATTTTCAGCCGGAGCTGGAGGCCACGCCCCCTCCAGCTCCATGCGGACCTGAGTGAGGACAGCCTTTTTTCAGACAGGAGGACAACAGGGTGACAAGAACTAAATCATCCAGACGAGAGATAAATTGAATTATTATGTTTATCTTACCTAAAAATAAATATATTTATTAATTTAAAAAAAAAAAAACTAAATACATTTTTACTATATTTTGCTAAAAACATCAACATTTATTGTATTTTTATTTTTATTTTTTCTGACTCCTTATTACGTCCAGCCATAGAATTATACATTAAAATAAACATATTTGAAATAATTAATTTTAAATTATAATAATTCATTTAAAATTACCATATTTAATTATTAAAATAATTGCTTGTTTATCAACAACTTTAGCATTTTATTCATTACATTTTGAAGCTCTCAGAAGCCAAGTTATGTTATATTCCTTAAGATTTATTTATGCAAGTTTGAAGTATCAATGATCTAAACACAGTTTTGTTTGCATATTTTCAGGATGTATATTATATATATATATATATATATATATATATATATATATATATATATATATATATATATATATATATATATATATATATATATACGTATATATATATATATATATATATATATATGTATATATGTGTGGGAAAAAAATCACAAGACTATTTCATCTCTACAGGCCTGTTTCATGAGGGGGTTCCCTCAATCATCAGGAGATTTTAATGGGAGCATTCACATACCATGGTTTATATAGGGCACAGAGTGGGTGGGTACAGGCTGGCGTAGGGGCGTGGTGATTGGCTCATGTGTTACCTAGGAGGTGTTTCCGTCTGTGGCGGCATGCTGTTACAATTTCGCTGCGCTTGTTGAGGGATGACAGGTCTGGACGGTAAATAATAAACAGTTTCTCTTTCAAGCATAGGTTGCATCTTTTATTACCACTATTGTAAGGTGTGCTGGATGCAAGAATTTGCCATGTTATTGAATATTCAACATTATTGTCTTTGAGGTCCCAAATGTGTTTGCTGAGTTCTGTGGTATTCCGCAGGTTTTGGTTCCTGAAAGAAGCCTTGTGATTGTTCCATCTGGTTTTGAACTCTCCCTCGGTTAATCCTACATATGTGTCGGATGTGTTAATGTCCTTGCGTGTTACCTTAGATTGGTAGACAACTGATGTTTGTAAGCACCCCCCGTTGAGAGGGCAATCAGGTTTCTTTCGGCAGTTACAGCCTTTGTTGGTTTTGGAGTCGCTCTGTCCGGGGGCCGACGGCTCATTTGCAATTGTTTTGTTGTGGTTTGAGATAATTTGTCGTATATTGTTCATACAGCTGTAGCTCAATTTAATGTTGTTCTTGTTGAATACTTTTCTTAGGGTGTTGTCTTTGGGAAAGTGTTTGTCAATCAGATTGAGGAATTTGTGTCCAATGTTAGTTGAGACGTTTTTGCTGTATGGGGGGTTGTACCAGATGATGCCGTTTCGTTTTCTGTTCTTTTTTGGCTGGCTTCCTGGCGTGGGTTCATAGGTGAGGGTGAAATTGTATCCGCTTTCATCAAGGGCTTTTTGGTACGGGGGGGTTGCTTGGTCAAATTCAGCTTTGCTAGATGACAGCATCGATAGCCTTTTATTAATTCCGGTAGGTATTCTTTTTGTGGTGGTGGGTGGGTGGTTGCTGTCATGGTGCACGTATTGGAGTGTTGTGTTGGGTTTCGTGAATGGTTGGTAGCTGTTATTTCTCAGGTTGAAAGTGACGTCAAGGAAGTTGACGATTTGCTTGTTGGCTTCAATCGTGGTCCGTAGGCCGTTCTCTTTGAAAATTTGGCATATGCGCTTCTTGGTATTCTCGCTGCTCCTTGGCGAGGCGCGACACACTGCCAGTCCGTCATCACGGTAAATACCAAGGTTCAGATTGAGGCTAGCGAGCTGGGAGAGGAGGAAACTCCCAACGAGTTCCCGAAATCGGAAGTCTCAAGGTTGGCAAGTATGCATAATTGTGACTTAAAATCTTATATTTATGACGTTTTATCACATATATATGACTTTTTCTTTCGTAATATTGACTTAAACTCATGATTTCGACTTTTTCTTTCATAATTATGACATTTTACTTAATAATTGTGACTTTTCATCTCATAAGTGTGACATTTATTTCATAATTATGACTTTTTATCCCTTCATTTCGACTTTTGTACCTCATATTTATGTATCTCGTATACATGACTCGCCATTAAGCTATTTCGTTGTTTTTAGTGGCGGAAACGTCCTTCCATATACATGATATGAAATATAGGCAGTAAAAAGAGTACACAAGTATCTAGCAGAGTAACACACACACAGTGAAATATACAAGTATCTAGCAGAGTTACACACACACACACACACACACACACACACAGTAAAAAGAGTATATACAAGTATCTAGCAAGCACACACACAGTGAAATATACAAGTATCTATAGCAGAGTAACACACACAGTGAAATAAATATACAAGTATCCAGAGAGTAACACACACACAGTGAAAATATACAAGTATCTAGCAGAGTAACACACACACACACACACACACACACAGTAAAAAGAGTATATACAAGTATCTAGCAAGCACACACACAGTGAAATATACAAGTATCTATAGCAGAGTAACACACACAGTGAAATAAATATACAAGTATCCAGAGAGTAACACACACACAGTGAACACAAGTATCTAGCAGAGTAACACACACACACACACACACACAGTAAAAAGAGTATATACAAGTATCTAGCAAGCACACACACAGTGAAATATACAAGTATCTATAGCAGAGTAACACACACAGTGAAATAAATATACAAGTATCCGGAGAGTAACACACACACAGTGAAAATATACAAGTATCTAGCAGAGTAACACACACACACAGTAAAAAGAGTATATACAAGTATCTAGCAAGCACACACACACACACACACAGTAAAAAGAGTATATACAAGTATCTAGCAAGCACACACACACACAGTAACAAGAGTATATACAAGTATCTAGCAGAGTAACACACACACACACACACACACACACACACACACACACACACACAGTAAAAAGAGTATATACAAGTATCTAGCAGAGTAACACACACACACACAGTAAAAAGAGTATATACAAGTATCTAGCAGAGTAACACACACACACACAGTAAAAAGAGTATATACAAGTATCTAGCAAGCACACACACACACACACACACACACACACACACACAGTAAAAAGAGTATATACAAGTATCTAGCAGAGTAACACACACACACACACACACACACACACAGTAAAAAGAGTATATACAAGTATCTAGCAGAGTAACACACACACACACACACACACACACACACAGTAAAAAGAGTATATACAAGTATCTAGCAAGCACACACACACACACAGTAAAAAGAGTATATACAAGTATCTAGCAGAGTAACACACACACACACACACACACACACACACACACACACACACACACACACACACACACACACACAGTAAAAAGAGTATATACAAGTATCTAGCAAGCACACACACACACAGTAAAAAGAGTATATACAAGTATCTAGCAGAGTAACACACACACACACACACACATACACACACACAGTAAAAAGAGTATATACAAGTATCTAGCAAGCACACACACACACAGTAACAAGAGTATATACAAGTATCTAGCAGAGTAACACACACACACACACACACACACACACACACACAGTAAAAAGAGTATATACAAGTATCTAGCAGAGTAACACACACACACACAGTAAAAAGAGTATATACAAGTATCTAGCAGAGTAACACACACACACACACACACATACACACACACAGTAAAAAGAGTATATACAAGTATCTAGCAAGCACACACACACAGTAAAAAGAGTATATACAAGTATCTAGCAGAGTAACACACACACACACACACACACACACACACACACACACACAGTAAAAAGAGTATATACAAGTATCTAGCAAGCACACACACACACACACACACACACACACACACACACACACACACACACACACACACACAGTAAAAAGAGTATATACAAGTATCTAGCAGAGTAACACACACACACACACACACACACACACACACACACACACACACACACACACACACACACACACACACACACAGTAAAAAGAGTATATACAAGTATCTAGCAAGCACACACACACACAGTAAAAAGAGTATATACAAGTATCTAGCAGAGTAACACACACACACACACACACATACACACACACAGTAAAAAGAGTATATACAAGTATCTAGCAAGCACACACACACAGTAAAAAGAGTATATACAAGTATCTAGCAGAGTAACACACACACACACAGTAAAAAGAGTATATACAAGTATCTAGCAAGCACACACACACACACACACACACACACACACACACAGTAAAAAGAGTATATACAAGTATCTAGTATATACTCTTTTTACTGTGTGTGTGTGTGTGTGTGTGTGTGTGTGTGTTACTCTGCTAGATACTTGTATATACTCTTTTTACTGTGTGTGTGTGCTTGCTAGATACTTGTATATACTCTTTTTACTGTGTGTGTGTGTGTGTGTGTGTGTGTGTGTGTGTGTGTTACTCTGCTAGATACTTGTATATACTCTTTTTACTGTGTGTGTGTGTGCTTGCTAGATACTTGTATATACTCTTTTTACTGTGTGTGTGTGTGTGTGTGTGTGTGTGTTACTCTGCTAGATACTTGTATATACTCTTTTTACTGTGTGTGTGTGTGTGTGTGTGTGCGTTACTCTGCTAGATACTTGTATATACTCTTTTTACTTTGTGTGTGTGCTTGCTAGATACTTGTATATACTCTTTACTGTGTGTGTGTGTGTGTGTGTGTGTGTGTGTGTGTGTGTGTGTGTGTGTGTGTGTGTGTGTGTTACTCTGCTAAATACTTGTATATACTCTTTTTACTGTGTGTGTGTGTGTGCTTGCTAGATACTTGTATATACTCTTTTTACTGTGTGTGTGTGTGTGTGTGTGTGTGTTACTCTGCTAAATACGTGTATATACTCTTTTTACTGTGGGTGTTACTCTGCTAGATACAGTAAAAAGAGTATATACAAGTATCTAGCAAGCACACACACACAGTAAAAAGAGTATATACAAGTATCTAGCAGAGTAATACACACACACACACACACACACACACACACACACAGTAAAAAGAGTATATACAAGTATCTAGCAGAGTAACACACACACACACACACACACACACACAGTAAAAAGAGTATATACAAGTATCTAGCAGAGTAACACACACACACACACACACACACACACACACACACACACACACACACACACAGTAAAAAGAGTATATACAAGTATCTAGCAGAGTAACACACACACACACACTAAAAAGAGTATATACAAGTATCTAGCAGAGTAACACACACACACACACACACACAGTAAAAAGAGTATATACAAGTATCTAGCAGAGTAACACACACACACACACACACACACACACACACAGTAAAAAGAGTATATACAAGTATCTAGCAGAGTAACACACACACACACACACACACACACACACAGAGAGAGAGAGAGAGAGTGAGCGGCGCTCCAGCACAGAAGAGAGCGACAACATCCGGGACAGTGATCTCGCGCAGGAGCGCAATGGCGGCGGAGGTAAGTGAGCGTGTGAGTGGATCACAACGAGGCTGCTCAAGTCTCTCTCACGGCGGGCGAATCGAGGCCGATCGGCGGCGCTCGTTGAGCCGGACTCGAAGGGCGTGTGCCTCGGCGCTTCGCTCGGCCAACTTCTCGCGGGGCGGAACGTAGCAGCGTGGGGGTTAAAGTGTGTGTGGGGGTGGGGAGGAGGAGGAGGAGGGTGGAGAAATGGAGAAGCTCTCCGGCGTTTGGAGCCTCTCTGCCCGCCTTAAAGAGCCTCCCTGCCCGCCTTAAAGAGCCACTCCACCCCCTCTCCTGGGGAGGAACCGCGCGGCACTAATGTAGCTAACATCCGAAGAAAAGACTCGACGCGGCCGCGCTCAAACTTTTCTCTTCTGGAAAAAGTTGTCGTTGTTGGTCTCCGTCGTGTCTTTTGTGGACATTTTTAACTTCTTCTTGCCGAGAGGAAGAGGAGAGGCGTTCAGCACCAAGTGGCAGGAAAGCGCCCCTGGTCACACGCACGCTACGCGGGGGTGTGCGTGTACGTGTGTGTGCGTGTGTGTGTGTGCCCTGGTCACATACACACACACACACCCACACAAGTAGTGATAGACCTGGTCACACACAAGTAGTGTTAGCCCTGGTCACACACAAGTAGTGTTAGCCCTGGTCACACACAAGTAGTGTTAGCCCTGGACACATACACACACACAAGTCAAGTTAGCCCTGGTCACACACACACACACACATAAGTAGTGTTAGCCCTGGTCACACACAAGTAGTGTTAGCCCTGGTCACACACACACACACACACACACACACACACACACACACACACACACACACACACACACACAAGTAGTGTTAGCCCTGTTCACACACACACAAGTAGTGTTAGCCCTGGCCACACACACACAAACACAAGTAGTGTTAGCCCTGGTCACACACACACACACACCCACACAAGTAGTGTTAGCCCTGGTCACACACAAGTAGTGTTAGCCCTGGTCACACACACACACACACACACACACACACACACACACACACACACACACACACACACACACACACACACACACAAGTAGTGTTAGCCCTGGTCTCACACACACACACACACAAGTAGTGTTAGTCCTGGTCACACACAAGTAGTGTTAGCCCTGGTCACACACTTTAGTGTTAGCCCTGGTCACACACACACAAGTAGTGTTAGCCCTGGTCACACACTAGTGTTAGCCCTGGTCACACACACATGCACACACCCACACACAAGTAGTGTTAGTCCTGGTCACACACAAGTAGTGTTAGCCCTGGTCACACACACACACACAAGTCGTGTTAGCCCTGGTCACCCACACACACACACACACAAGTCGTGTTAGTCCTGGTCACACACAAGTAGTGTTAGCCCTGGTCACACACACACACACACACAAGTAGTGTTAGCCCTGGTCACACACACACAAGTAGTGTTAGCCCTGGTCACACACAAGTAGTGTTAGCCCTGGTCCCACACAAGTAGTGTTAGCCCTGGTCACACACAAGTAGTGTTAGCCCTGGTCACACAAGTAGTGTTAGCCCTGGTCACACACACACGCACACAAGTAGTGTTAGCCCTGGTCACACACAAGTAGTGTTAGCCCTGGTCCCACACAAGTAGTGTTAGCCCTGGTCACACACAAGTAGTGTTAGCCCTGGTCACACAAGTAGTGTTAGCCCTGGTCACACACACACGCACACAAGTAGTGTTAGCCCTGGTCACACACAAGTAGTGTTAGCCCTGGTCACACACACACACACACACACACAAGTAGTGTTAGCCCTGGTCACACACAAGTAGTGTTAGCCCTGGTCACACACACACAAGTAGTGTTAGCTCTGGTCACACACACACGCACAAGTAGTGTTAGCCCTGGTCACACACACACACAAGTAGTGTTAGTCCTGGTCACACACAAGTAGTGTTAGCCCTGGTCACACACTTTAGTGTTAGCCCTGGTCACACACAAGTAGTGTTAGCCCTGGTCACACACACACACACACACACACACAAGTAGTGTTAGCCCTGGTCACACACACACAAGTAGTGTTAGCTCTGGTCACACACACACACACAAGTAGTGTTAGCCCTGGTCACACACAAGTAGTGTTAGCCCTGGTCACACACACACACACACACACACACACACACACACAAGTAGTGTTAGCCCTGGTCACACACAAGTAGTGTTAGCCCTGGACACATACACGCGCACACACACACACATGTAGTGTTAGCCCTGGTCACACACAAGTAGTGTCAGCCCTGGTCACACACAAGTGGTGTTAGCCCTGGTCACACACAAGTAGTGTTAGCCCTGGTCACACACACACACACACACACAAGTAGTGTTAGCCCTGGTCACACACACATGCACACACGCACACACAAGTAGTGTTAGTCCTGGTCTCACACACACACACACACACAAGTAGTGTTAGCCCTGGTCACACACACATACACACACACACACAAGTAGTGTTAGTCCTGGTTACACACAAGTAGTGTTAGCCCTGGTCTCACACACACACACACACACACACACACACACACACACACACACACACACACACACACACACACACACACACACACACACACACACACACACACACACACGTAGTGTTAGCCCTGGACACATACACGCGCACACACACAAGTAGTGTTAGCCCTGGTCACACACAAGTAGTGTTAGCCCTGGTCACACACACACACACACACACACACACACACACAAGTAGTGTTAGCGCTGGTCACACACAAGTAGTGTTAGCCCTGGTCACACACACACACGTAGTGTTAGCCCCGGTCACACGCACACAAGTAGTGTTAGCTCTGGTCACACACACACACAAGTAGTGTTAGCCCTGGTCACACACAAGTAGTGTTAGCCCTGGTCACACACAAGTAGTGTTCGCCCTGGTCACACACACATACACACAAGTAGTGTTAGCCCTGGTCACACACAAGTAGTGTTCGCCCTGGTCACACACAAGTAGTGTTAGCCCTGGTCACACACACACACACACACACACACACACACACACACACACACACACACACACACACACACACATATATAAACACACACACACACACACACACACACACACAAAACACGAGTTCTTGTCTTACATGGGTGTCAGGTTCAAACACTGATGACATCTATTAAACAGACAAGAAGCAAGGAATCATGCAGAGACAGAGTTCAATTTTACTCATGAGGAGAGACGTTTTGGGCTGTACTCTTAGTTACAGATCCAACCTACGCTCTCAGGTACAGTCCCACGTGCTCCTCTATTTATTTGGGGGGGTCCCTGGTTACATCACTGAGGCTGCTTCTGAAGGAAGGGGGGTAATTTCAGCAGCCCCAGTTGGACACAATATATGATTATTCGCAAATGTGCTGACACTCGTGATGTCGCCCTGTCTCTGCTTTGTCTGCGTCACGGTACTCGATGTTCTGGACACAAACACTGATACGAGGCGACTCGCAATCTTGGATTTGCAAGTTGTCCCTTTGCACAGATAGAAAAGTACAACTTCAGCACAATTGATAATAACTATAGCAACGGCCTTTAAGCATAAGAGTTGTGTGATGACGTACACATAATTATTCTAACAGTGGGGGATTGTGAAATTCTCCCAAAAAGTGCAATTCCTTTTTCGATTACTGTTGCACCTTTAATTAGTAAACCCGTACTAATTAGGGATGTGTATGGTTCTGATTTTATCGATACCATATATTCTTTATCGATACCGGTATTCATCGGCACTTTATTGTAGTTGGTGTAAAAAAAAAAGATGTGGAGAAAAAAAAGTTTTATTAGCACAAGCGGTTGTACACCAGCAACATCATGTAACATCTCACAGCGGGAGGGAGCTACTATGCATATCCAACTTCTCTAACCTTTTGCTATCTGCTGATTTGTTTTTGGAATATGCATCATTCCTGAACATTTTAAATCAAACCATGGAGGCTGGCGGTGACATTTATAAAACAATCTTGCCTTCCTTTATACTTCCGTAGAACAAATTGTTTGGAATTTGCCAATTTGGTGACGTTTTTTTGCCAAGTGTGACGTCCATATATGGTATGAATTTACCCAAAGTGCTTTGCGCGGGTCCGCCATTGTAGTCTCGACGCTTTAGTCCGTAAGCTCCTTCTTTTTCGCTATCCTCTTGTTGTGGGGGCGGACTGGCTCGCACATGCACATGCATCCTCCACAAAAAACAATTACAATATGGATGTCGGGGAGAAGACGCAGTCGAAGTGGAGGCACGTAAATAACGCCACCCGCAAAATGGCGGATTCTGAAGAGACGGCCAGAAAGCAGTTTAAAGATAGTCTGTAAAAGATTTTCTATGCAAAATTTAGAGCAAATAACCACCATTACGTGTTATGTAGAGCAGTGTTTTTCAACCTTTTTTGAGCCAAGGCACATTTTTTAATTAAAAAATTGCGTAGGCACACCACCAGCAGACGTCATTCAAAAAAGAAACCCAGTTGACAGTAGGGCTGCAGCTAACGATTATTTTTCTATCGATTAATCTATAGATTATTTTTTTCGATTAATCGGTTAATCTATAGATTATTTTTTTCGATTAATCTATAGATTATTTTTCCTTTTACCGATTATTTTTTTTATTTAAAATGAAGAGGAAAAAATAAATGTAGGCCAGTTTTTTCAAAAGGCAAGGCTTTTATTTACAAAAAAAAAAAAGTATGGCCACTCAGTCAACATTGACAACAACATGACAAAATATTCTGTAACAATGTAAACATTTAAAACTTTTAACATTTAACAAAATTAAAAGTAGCTTATTTGCTTTTTAATGTGCAAATATAAAAGTAAACATCCAGTGCAAATCTTAATATTCTGGAATAGTATAAGCATTTCAAAAGTAAAAGTATTGCTTATTTTGCTTTAAAATGTGCAAAAATAAAGATAAACATCCAATACAAAAAAGTGCAAAACGGAAATATTCTGTAACAAGTGTAAACATTTCAACAAAAGTAAAAGTATTGCTTATTTGCTAAAATGTGCAAAAATAAAGCTAAACATCCAATACAAAAAAGTGTACAGTGTAAACATTTCAACAAAAGTAAAAGTATTGCTTATTTTGCTTAATAACACAACAATGATAGTATGATTAAAGTGAAAGTGAATTGTTGGTTTGTACATAGTATATGTAACTGTTAATGTTGTAAAAGGTATTTGCACAACTAATTAACGTTAGCGTTTGTGACACGTCTTGTGCCGTGGGGTTCTTTCAGGACCGACAGACTGAACGCCAGACGGCTTTGCCAGGTTTACAATCTTTTAATTTTAATTTTTAATTTTTTTTTTATTTTAATTTTTCTTCCAACTCTTTTCTCTTTCTTTCCTCGCTTTTCAGCTCCTCTTCCTCGCTCGCTCGTCGTCCCCTGTCTCTTGCGGCGTCGCTCCCGGCGCGCCCCGCCTCGCCGCTCGCTCGCCGCCGCCGCCTCTCCACAGCGTTAAAGAGGAGCGCGTCTTTGTAAACACTGAACAGGCACGCCAAACGCGCTTCTCAGAGCAAACGGTGCTTTAGTTTATGAATTTACAACACAGATACAAATGACACATTCATGTTTTTGTGTAATAATGACAACGTATACGCACGCGGACGATTGACTTGTTGATGGTGATGGCAAGAACGCTGTCGGGGGTTTTCTTTTCAAATGTTCGTTCATAGCCGTTGTGCTGCTATGATAGGCCATTTCCGCTCGACACAGTGTGCATACAACAACATTATTAGGCCGTTTATTGAAATACTCCCACACTTTTGACGACTTTTGGCGTGCTTTTTTCCCCTCGCTCGCATCGTCTGCTTTGCGCTCCGCCATGACAGTAGTGTGACGTAAATATGCGACGCGCCGACGCACAAAAACGGCGTCGACGTATTTACGTAACCGATGACGTCGACTACGTCGACGCGTCGTTTCAGCCTTAGTTGACAGTAAAAAGTCGTTGTCGCAGTTATTGGATATGACTTTAAAGCATAACCAAGCATGCATCACTATAGCTCTTGTCTCAAAGTAGGTGTACTGTCACCACCTGTCACATCACATCCTGACTTATTTGGACTTGTTTACTGTTTTCCTGTGTGTAGTGTTTTAGTTCTTGTCTTGTGCTCCTATTTTGGTGACTTTTTCTCTTTTTTTTGGTATTTTCCTGTAGCAGTTTCATGTCTTCCTTTGAGCGATATTTCCCGCATCTACTTTGTTTTAGCAATCGAGAATATTTCAGTTGTTTTCATCCTTCTTTGTGGGGACATTGTTGATTGTCATGTCATGTTCGGATGTACATCGTCTTTGCTCGGCAGTAAGTCTTTGCTGTCGTCCAGCATTCTGTTTTTGTTGACTTTGTAGCCAGTTCAGTTTTAGTTTCGTTCTGCATAGCCTTCCCTAAGCTTCAATGCTTTTTCTTAGGGGCACTCAACTTTTGTTTATTTTTTGGTTTAAGCATTAGATACCTTTTTACCTGCACCCTGCCTCCCGCTGTTTCCGACATCTACAAAGCAACTAGCTACCGGCTGCCACCTACTGATATGGAAGAGTATTACACGGTTACTCTGCCGAGCTCTAGACAGCACCGACACTCAACAACAACACACCATTTGCAGACTATAATTACTGGTTTGCAAACAATGTTTTTAACCCAAATAGGTGAAATTAGATCATCTCCCACGGCACACCAGACTGTATCTCACGGCACACTAGTACGCTTAACTGGAGAAAATATTTATGTATGGCATTCATGTGCAGAGCACAGACCTTTTACATGATATATCAAATATATAATACAACCAATTAGCATGGTAGGTAGGTGTGCATTAGAGATGCGCGGATAGGCAATTATTTCATCCGCAACCGCATCAGAAAGTCGTCAACCACCCGCCATCCACCCGATGTAACATTTGATCAGAACCGCACCCGCCCGCCATCCGCCCGCACCCGCCCGTTGTTATATATCTAATATAGACGATGCAAGGCATTAGTGAGGTTATAAAGCTTTTGCCTGTTAAAGAAAGGAGACTGATCCAATGCAGCACAGACATTCGCGTGCCACGCTGTCACGACCCAGACGCACACCAGTGCGCAATCATATGGGAGCCGCGCTGAGCGCACCTCCAAGCGCGTCTCGCTGCCGGCGACGGCCGGGTATGGGCCCGACGCTCCAGCGCCATCCATTTTCAGGGCTAGTTGATTCGGCAGGTGGGTTGTTACACACTCCTTAGCGGGTTCCGACGTCCATGGCCACCGTCCTGCTGTCTATATCAACCAGGGTGAGCCCCACCCCTTTCTTGAGCGCACTGCGCGCGGAGTGACCCCTGTTACGCGCCCCCGGCAACAGGGGTGGCAAGCAGGTAAGCTGCGCGGGCGGAGCGCGCGGAGTGACCCCTGTTACGAGCCCCCGGCCACGGGGGTGGCGGGCAGGTAAGCTGCTTACCTGCTGCGCGTGACGCCGGCCGCGGCGAAGGCGGACGAGGCGGGGTGTCGGTGCGGTGGGCGCGGTGGTGACCCTGGACGTGCGTCGGGCCCTTCTCGCGGATCGCCTCAGCTACGGCTCCCGGTGGGGCCCTCTCGGGGGAAGGGGCCTCGGTCCCGGACCCCGGCGAGGCGTCGGGGGCCTTCTCCGCTCCGTAAAAGTGTCCATCTCTTCTTCTTTTTTTCTTCTGTTGTGGCATATGCTGCAGGTGCCTGCTCGTTTTTCGTATGTGGGTAACAACATTTAACTATGTATATATATTTACCAATTGGTTTAACTGCCACCCGCCTGAATCTATTTAAAATAAAAAAAAATTTTATTTCAACCGCCCGACCCGACCCGCGGATAAAATCAATTTTTTTTTAATTTCATCCGCCCGATCCGCGGATAATCCGCGGACTCCGCGGTTGTGCCCGCAAACCGCGCATCTCTAGTAGGTGTGCATTTAAGCAAGGTGTGTTTTGATGCTACGTAAATGCGGCGCGACAGAGACATGTCGGAGCAACTTTATGGATTATTATATTCATTTAAATACTCACTTTTTTGAGGGGATTGATATTGGCCTGTGGATTACTGGATCGCTAAAAGGACGGTTGATAAGCACCTGAAGTGTCATAATTACGACAATCAGCCGGATTAAACAAAAATACAGACAGCCGTATCAAAACTGACCGGTACTCATAATGAATGCATACCTGCCAACTACTCCGGTTTTCCCGTAATTAGTACGGTTTTCATCAACCTATTCCGGGTTACGGTTGCAGTGATAAAAAATACGGTTTTTCATTAATTAAAAAAAAATAAAAAAAATTTAAGTTTTATTCACGAAATCGCGTAACAACAATGACAATCGACACTGCTTCCCGTAACTTCCTATCGAGCCATTCCGAATGCCATGCGCGAGGCTATTTATAGCACCGCTGCCAAGCACGAGGCACCAGTTGCCATTGTTTCCAAACGAGCGAACGATCATGGAATCAGCCGGAGAAAAATCGCAAACCAGTCTTAAACCGAAAAGAAAACCGCAGTCATTCCGTGAAGAATATTCAAAAGCCTATCCGGGAATAATTATCCGTTCCAAAAAGGGTGAAAACTACGCGAATTGCACCTTGTGCAGACAAGATTTTTCCATCGGACACGGAGGAATTAGCGATGTAAAAGACCACGTTGGGACAAAAAAAACACAAGTCTAATGCCGTTGCTAGCGATACAAGTGGAAAACTTTCAACGTTTTTCGTCGCCCAAACAGATTCTTTGGATGTGATAAATGCCGAAGTTTTATTTACGGAGGCAATAATTGAGCAAACAAAAAGGTAATGACACCAATGTTATCTATTGGAATTGTTTAGTACTGTTATACTGTTAAAAGTGTTTATACTATTTATGCTTTCAAGTCCAAGTTGAAGAAATCTTGTTAAATGTTGACAGCATAACTACCAAAATACAGAAGTATGTCCTTAATATTTTTGCAGTGCTATTTCTGTTGAAAAGTTCAAATGATTACATTAGAGATGTGATGTGCCACTTTTCAAGTGTCTGATGGCTTCAATTAATTTTCATTCATTTTGAATTATTTTGAAAGGCTTACAAAAAAGCTACATTTGAATTGTAATTCCATGCTATTGACAGGACTATTAATTTTAATGAAGTTAGCTTACCATGTTTACAGTATGATAATTGTGATAGAAATGTGAATTTTAGGCACAGAATATTTTTTACAATTGAACAAGGCAGTAGATTATACAAGCTTGGACAGAAAGTTAATAATGACACCAATTTTTTTTTTAATGGAATTGTTTAGTACTGTTTTACCATTTGTTTACTGTAAAAGTGTTTATAGTGTTTATACTTTCAATTAACAAATTGAAGTCTTGTGAAAGGTTGACAGGATAACTGGCATTAACTGTCAAAATCATTTCAAACTATTGAAGTTAGCTTACAGAATAAACATGTCAATCAACCCATATGATTTTTGCTGTAATATTTTTGTTTTGAAAAGTCACTGTGACTGATAGAAAAGTGATAGTTTTAGCAACATTTTAACCTGTCGGAATGCTAATAATCATTTTGCGTCAGGGGGGGGGCGAAACCTGAACCCCCCACCAGAACTTTGTCCTGGACCTACCGGGGCCTGCGGCCCCTGGACCCTGGCTACTAGGTTTTTCTGATTTCAAAAGTTGGCAGGTATGTGCATGGGTAGAAGAACACACAGCATTGTGGTGACTATTAGGGCTGCAACCGTTAATTTGATTACAAAAAAGCTTATATTTGTATTCTCTTGCTTCGATTATTTGTTTAATGCGCATTATTAATAATAAATTCATCAAATCCTGCACGGCATGGAGTGCCCGGAACTTGAAATACATGGTTTCATGTGATGGAGCACACATGAGAGCGGGGTGTGTGGGTACCGTGATCTGTGTGGCAGCCAACAGCGAAGATTTAGGGTTTTTGCTACATTTATTAGGGAAAAAAAAGAATGAAGGTTATGGCAAGTGAAAAATATTTTCCCTAAACCACGCATTGAGGCTAAAAAAGGGTGTTTTATTCGATTCGTCGATTACCGTATTTTCCGCACCATAAGGCGCCCTGGGTTATAAGCCGCGCCTTCAATGAACGGCATATTTCAAAACTTTGTCCACCTATAAGCCGCCCCGTGTTATAAGCCGCATCTAACTGCGCTAAAGGAATGTCAAAAAAACAGTCAAATAGGTCAGTCAAACTTTAATAATATATTAAAACCAGCGTGATGTGGGCGCGCATGGAGTCGTATATCAACATGGACGGAGCTGCGTGAAAAAAGCCACCCGGCCTCTTCGCGTAAACTTAAACTTACCTTAACCACTCGCTCATCTTTTCTTCATCCATCCCTTCGAGTTAGCTTTTATGATGACGCCGGCTGGAAAGGTCTCTTTTGGCAAGGTCTTCCTTTTGAATATCACCATGGGTGGAAGTTTCTGGCCATTAGCATGGCAAGCTAGAACCACAGTGAAGGATGACTTCTCATTCCCTGTGGTGCGAATATTCACCGTACGTGCTTCCGTTGTATCCACAGTGCGGTTCACAGGAATATCAGTTGCTGTGAAATAGTAATCCGTGTGTGGATGGAGAGATTGCGTCTTTTCATGAACCGGATCCCTGTCGTTTAGTAGGAGCCATTTTGTGGTCTTTACAGATGTAAACACACAAAGGAAATGAAACGGTAATATCCGCGCGCTTTTTCTTCTTCTACGCGGGCGGGTGGTTGCTTACTGTAGAAGAAGAAGCGCTTCCTGTTCTATGGGGGCGGGTGCTTACCTTGGCGGTTGCTTGCGTAGAAGAAGAAGCGCTTCCTGTTCTACCGGGAAAAAAGATGGCGGCTGTTTACCGAAGTTGCGAGACCGAAACTTTATGAAAATGAATCTTAATATTTATCCATATATAAAGCGCACCGGGTTATAAGGCGCACTGTCAGCTTTTGAGAAAATTTGTGGTTTTTAGGTGCGCCTTATAGTGCGGAAAATACGGTAAATGAGTCAATTGCTAAAATGATCGACAGCTTCAGCTCTAGTTAGGCTCAACAAAAAGGGACATTTTAATCTTTGGGGGGTATTTTTTTAAATCCTAACATCCTGCTCATGTCTGCCCTGGTAGCCTGGCAAACGTCCATTTTGTTCTGTGAACTTGCACTATTTATCTCATGCAGTTGTTTTGGGGGTTTGTGTGTGTGTGGTTTTGGGATCTGCAGCATTTTTCTTTTGCGTTTGTTTTTAATCATGCACCGTTTATGCATTGGCAACATTTTCTTGTTGCGGCGGCTTTATGGTGTTTTTTTGGTTTCAGGTCATTTCTGCGTTTGAAGCGTTTTGATGTTGCTCTGTGTTTTAGCCGAAACAGGAATCTATATGTTGTCATTGTTGACTGTCTTTCAGATTAGTAACTGTGAGGTCAGAGATCTCTGACCTCAGACTGGGATTGTGGAATGCAAATCGAAGTCTGTAACCTTTTTTTACACAGAGATTGAACAAAATGCCTGTCAGAGCCCCAACAGTAGAGTTTCCTTTGCATTGTATACAGAACTTAAACTGGTAGTGGGATCGTTTCTAATTGATAACTTGGTGCACAGCACTGGTGGAACGCAGTAAAGAGAGTAGGGCTGCAACGATGAATCCATCAATTTATACTCTGTTGCTTCAATTTATTGTTAAAGGGTAACCAATAAAATATTATGAAATCTGGACAGAATAAAATAAGGTAAAAGAAGTTGAATAAAAGGTAAAGCATGGTAAAAATAAGTAAAAAATAAGGTGAAAAGGGTAAGTTATAGGTAAAATAAGGTAAATAGAAGCCAAAAATGATTAATAGAAGGTACTAAAATTGTAAATAGAAGGTAAAACCAGGCAAATAGAAAGTAAAAGTAGTAAAAAGGTAGATAGAAAGTCAAGAATGGACTATAGAGGGTGAAAAAAGGTAAATGGAAGGTACAATAAGGTAAATAGAAGGTTACAAAATAAATTAAAGCTGCAAGCAGCGTTGGTCGGGCCCGCGTATTTGGCAGGTGTTAGTCCTAAGTGTCCCAATACTTTTGTCCAGTTTTAGTCCCAAGTGTCCCAATACTTTTGGCAAGTTGTAGTCCTAAGTGTCCCAATACTTTTGTCAAGTTGTAGTCCCAAGTGTCCCAATACTTTTGTCCAGTTTTCGGCCTAAGTGTCCCAATACTTTTGTCCAGTTTTCGGCCTAAGTGTCCCAATACTTTTGTCCAGTTTTCGGCCTAAGTGTCCCAATACTTTTGTCCAGTTTTCGGCCTAAGTGTCCCAATACTTTTGTCCGGTGGTAGTCATAAGTGTCCCAATACTTTTGTCCAGTTTTCGGCCTAAGTGTCCCAATACTTTTGTCCGGTGGTAGTCATAAGTGTCCCAATACTTTTGTCCAGTTTTCGGCCTAAGTGTCCCAATACTTTTGTCCAGTTTTCGGCCTAAGTGTCCCAATACTTTTGTCCGGTGGTAGTCATAAGTGTCCCAATACTTTTGTCCAGTTTTCGGCCTAAGTGTCCCAATACTTTTGTCCAGTTTTCGGCCTAAGTGTCCCAATACTTTTGTCCAGTTTTCGGCCTAAGTGTCCCAATACTTTTGTCCGGTGGTAGTCATAAGTGTCCCAATACTTTTGTCCAGTTTTCGGCCTAAGTGTCCCAATACTTTTGTCCGGTGGTAGTCATAAGTGTCTCAATGCTTTTGTCCAGTTTTCGGCCTAAGTGTCCCAATACTTTTGTCCGGTGGTAGTCATAAGTGTCCCAATACTTTTGTCCAGTTTTCGGCCTAAGTGTCCCAATACTTTTGTCCAGTTTTCGGCCTAAGTGTCCCAATACTTTTGTCCAGTTTTCGGCCTAAGTGTCCCAATACTTTTGTCCGGTGGTAGTCATAAGTGTCCCAATACTTTTGTCCAGTTTTCGGCCTAAGTGTCCCAATACTTTTGTCCAGTTTTCGGCCTAAGTGTCCCAATACTTTTGTCCAGTTTTCGGCCTAAGTGTCCCAATACTTTTGTCCGGTGGTAGTCATAAGTGTCCCAATACTTTTGTCCAGTTTTCGGCCTAAGTGTCCCAATACTTTTGTCCGGTGGTAGTCATAAGTGTCCCAATACTTTTGTCCAGTTTTCGGCCTAAGTGTCCCAATACTTTTGTCCAGTTTTAGTCCCAAGTGTCCCAATACTTTTGGCAAGTTGTAGTCCTAAGTGTCCCAATACTTTTGTCCAGTTGTAGTCCCAAGTGTCCCAATACTTTTGTCCAGTTTTCGGCCTAAGTGTCCCAATACTTTTGTCCAGTTTTCGGCCTAAGTGTCCCAATACTTTTGTCCAGTTTTCGGCCTAAGTGTCCCAATACTTTTGTCCGGTGGTAGTCATAAGTGTCCCAATACTTTTGTCCAGTTTTCGGCCTAAGTGTCCCAATACTTTTGTCCAGTTTTCGGCCTAAGTGTCCCAATACTTTTGTCCAGTTTTCGGCCTAAGTGTCCCAATACTTTTGTCCGGTGGTAGTCATAAGTGTCCCAATACTTTTGTCTAGTGTACCTACCTTGTCTGCATTGTGTGGGCACGCTGGTGCTTCCTGCTTTTAAGCAGCCATCTTAAAAAAAACAGCAGCGCAGCAGCATCAGCGCAGCGGGTCTTTGAAGGGTCATAAAATCACAAGGGTTTAATCTCTCTCCTGTGTTAGTTTGAAGCCGAAACGACAAACGCGCTCAGAGGAGATAGATTTTGAAGGAAGGTGACCGGTTTTTACAAAAAAATTGTTTTGAAGGGGGAATAGCAAACTTCCTGTTGATTTTTGCTGGGGGTTGTCAATTTATGAAATGTAGGTCTAAGTGAGACCTACATAGAGGTTTTTGTTTCATGTCTCTCCGACTTTCCCAGTGGGAGTTACAGGCAGTTTTGTCATTTTTTTCTTCCAAGGAGCAGTTTTTTCTGTGTTTTATTCAAAAATTGCGGTAGAGCGCAATTTTGAGATTTGGGGTTAGGTTTTTTTATTAGATCGCAATTTCTGCTAGTCCTGATGTGTGCGTTCAGTTTGGTGAGTTTTGAAGCATGTTAAGGGGGTCAAATTACAGCTCAAAGAGGCAAAAGTGACTGTTTTTAGTACTTTTTTGTCTTGAAGGGGGAATTGCCAGCTTCCTGTTGATTTTAGCCCTATTATGAAATGTAGGTCTAAGTGAGACCTACATAGAGGTTTTTGTTTCATGTCTCTCCGACCTTCCTAGTGGGAGTTACAGGCAGTCTAGTTTGTTTTTTTCCTAGGGGGCGCTAGAGCGCAATTTTGAGTTTTGTGGTTCGTTTTTTTTTTTAAAAAGGCAATTTTCGCAGGTCCTGATGTGTGGGTCAAATATGGTGAGTTTTGAAGCATGTTAAGTGGGTCAAATTACAGTTTAATGTGGCGGCGGAAGAATAAAGAATAAAGAATAAAACCTTACAAATTCAATAGGTCCTTATGTCCCATTGCATAACTTATACAATGGGCCATGCGGGCCCTAATAAAAGATCAACTAAGGTAAATCAAATGTAAAATGAGGAATATAGGAGGTAAAAGAAGTAAATAAAAGGTCAAATAAGGTAATACAAAAGGTAAATAGAAGGTAAAGCTAGTAAATAAAAGGTCAAATAAGGAATAGAGAAGGTTATAATAAGTTAGAAAAAAAGGTAAAAGTAGAAAATAAAATGTAAAAAATGGTAAATAAAAGGTAAATTCCAGGTAACATAAGTTTAATAAAATGTAAGGTAAGGTTACTGAAAAGAAAACAAAGTCAGATAGAGGGTAAATAAAAGGTTAAATAGAAGGTAAACAAAATGTAAATAAGAAATGTAGAAGGTAAAAAAGTTCAAAGAAGGTAAATAGAAGGTAATGAAGGTTATGGCGAGTACAAAATTCCCTTGTTTATTTCAACTATTTCCCTAAAATACGCATTTAGGCTATAAAGTGTGTTTTATCCGATTACTGGGATAACCGAATAAAGTAATCGCTCGGTTACTCAACTACTGAAATAATCGATAGCTGCAGCCATAAAAGCGAGACAATCTAACCTGTATCTGTCCTTGTTTTAGATGGAGCTATTTAACACTGCCTCCAAATTGGTGTGTACCGTATTTTCCGCACCATAAGGCGCCCTGGGTTATAAGCCGCGCCTTCAATGAACGGCATATTTCAAAACTTTGTCCACCTATAAGCCGCCCCGTGTTATAAGCCGCATCTAACTGCGCTAAAGGAATGTCAAAAAAACAGTCAGATAGGTCAGTCAAACTTTAATAATATATTAAAAACCAGCGTGATGTGGGCGCGCATGGAGTCGTATATCAACATGGACGGAGCTGCGTGAAAAAAGCCACCCGGCCTCTTCGCGTAAACTTAAACTTACCTTAACCACTCGCTCATCTTTTCTTCATCCATCCTTCCCTTCGAGTTAGCTTTTATGATGACGCCGGCTGGAAAGGTCTCTTTTGGCAAGGTCTTCCTTTTGAATATCACCATGGGTGGAAGTTTCTGGCCATTAGCATGGCAAGCTAGAACCACAGTGAAGGATGACTTCTCATTCCCTGTGGTGCGAATATTCACCGTACGTGCTCCCGTTGTATCCACAGTGCGGTTCACAGGAATATCAAAAGTCAGTGGAACCTCGTCCATGTTGATAATGTTCTCTGGCCGGATCTTTTTTTCAGCTATCTTGTTTTTACAATATGCACGGAAAGTAGCCAGCTTTTCTTGAAAGTCTTTAGGCAGTTGCTGTGAAATAGTAGTCCGTGTGCGGATGGAGAGATTGCGTCTTTTCATGAACCGGAAACCTGTCGCTTAGTAGGAGCCATTTTGTGGTCTTTACAGATGTAAACACACAAAGGAAATGAAACGTAATATCCGCGCGCTTCTTCTTCTTCTACGGGGGCGGGTGGTTGCTTACAGTAGAAGAAGAAGCGCTTCCTCTTCTATGGGGGCGGGTGCTTACCTTGGCGGTTGCTTGCGTAGAAGAAGAAGCACTTCCTCTTCTACGGGGAAAAAAGATGGCGGCTGTTTACCGTAGTTGCGAGACCGAAACTTTATGAAAATTAATCTTAATATTAATCCATATATAAAGCGCACCGGGTTATAAGCCGCACTGTCAGCTTTTGAGTAAATTTGTGGTTTTTAGGTGCGGCTAATAGTGCGGAAAATACGGGTACTACATCTAGTCTGCCATAATCTAGGATTGGGTTGAAAAAGAATAGAATTGTTTATTGACATTGTATTAAATGCTTCATGATTATTGTTGCCACTCTTAGTCTCTTTAAGACAAATACAATCATTAGTAGATACTAAAAAAATCAATACTATAGCTAAAAGTAGACAGATAAAACACACATTGTTAAAGTTAAAACACAAATTCTAGCAATTTGTTACAAACTTCAGTCATTTCACTTGCATTAGTTGGCGCTACGTGGGCGGTTTGGACTCCGCTACTAATTGCCAAAAAGCCAACCAGCTGTGTGCGCGTCTACGTATCTACATGTGCTCAACAGGAGAGCTAGTTATCTACACAACCTTTAAACTCATTGTGCAGGCCTGGTTGATTGTTGTTTAAATGTTTTCCTCAATATGAAGCGCAGGTGGTTTTGTCATCTTTGACGAGGCGTGTTTTAAAGCACTTCTCGCAACGTAGTGCTTCCGTGTTTAAAGTGTCATCTTTATCGATAGTTTTGTAGCCCAAATACCTCCATATTGCGCTTCACGCACCCTCTTTATTAACCAGTAGAATTGCCAGCTCTCCTCTCCTCACTGTTTCTGCTTGTGCGCTCTGTGAGTGTGTGTGACACACTCAACATGCCTCTCGGTTTTATAGACGCACCTCGTTTTTAAAGTTATTATCAGTAGGCCAAGTGAACCGCTTCGCTAAATCTAATTGTGGCCTAAAACCTGTGCTGAGTGCTGTATGTGACCACTCTGGTTTCCCTCCACAGGCGAGCCGAGGGCCTTTTGGACCTGCCCACCAAAGTTGCAGCTGAGTTGAGACGCTGAGGTATCGCGATGAGGACGCTCGGCCGAAGAAGTAGGAGTCTGAACCGGAGCTGAAGGAGAGGCTCTCCTCATCCAATGAAGATGGCGGCCCAATCCCAGACCGTAAGTTCTATTGCGCCGCTGCATGTTAGTGCCTGTGTTGTTATGGTTGGAGGGAGTTGTGACAGCACAGTTCCACAAGGGGGCAGTAAAGCTCTATGCTTTATTATATATATATATATATATATATATTAGAGATGCGCGGATAGGCAATTATTTCATCCGCAACCGCATCAGAAAGTCGTCAACCATCCGCCATCCACCCGATGTAACATTTGATCAGAACCGCATCCGCCCGCACCCGCCCGTAGTTATATATCTAATATAGACTATGCAAGGCATTAGTGAGGTTATAAAGCTTTTGCCTGTTAAGGAAAGGAGACTGATCCAATGCAGTGCAGACATTCGCATGCCACGCTGTCACGACCCAGACGCACACCAGTGCGCAATCATATGGGAGCCGCGTCTCGCTGCCGGCGACGGCCGCGTATGAGCCCGACGCTCCAGCGCCATCCATTTTCAGGGCTAGTTGATTCGGCAGGTGGGTTGTTACACACTCCTTAGCGGGTTCCGACTTCCATGGCCACCGTCCAGCTGCTGTCTATATCAACCAGGGTGAGCCCCACCCCTTTCGTGAGCGCACTGCGCGCGGAGTGACCCCTGTTACGCGCCCCCGGCAATGGGGGTGGCGGGCAGGTAAGCTGCGCGGGCGGAGCGCGCGGAGTGACCCCTGTTACGAGCCCCCGGCCACGGGGGTGGCGGGCAGGTAAGCTGCTTACCTGCTGCGCGTGACGCCGGCCGCGGCGAAGGCGGACGAGGCGGGGTGTCGGTGCGGTGGGCGCGGTGGTGACCCTGGACGTGCGTCGGGCCCTTCTCGCGGATCGCCTCAGCTACGGCTCCCGGTGGGGCCCTCTCGGGGGGAAGGGGCCTCGGTCCCGGACCCCGGCGAGGCGTCCCTTCTCCGCTCCGTAAAAGTGTCCATCTCTTTTTGTTTTTTTCTTCTGTTGTGGCATATGCAGCAGGTGCCTGCTCGTTTTTCGTATGTGGGTAACAACATTTAACTATGTATATATATTTACCAATTGGTTTAACTGCCACCCGCCTGAATCTATTTAAAATCTAATTTTTTTTTATTTCAACCACCCGACCCGACCCACGGATAAAATCTAATTTTTTTTAATTTCATCCGCCCGATCCGCGGATAATCCGCGGACTCCGCGGTTGTGCCCGCAAACCGCGCATCTCTAATATATATATATATATATATATATATATATATATATATATATATATATATATATATATATCGACGCCACTTTCAACCTGAGAAATAACAGCTACCAACCATTCACAAAATCCAACACAACACTCCAATACGTGCACCATGACAGCAACCACCCAACCCACCACCACGGAAAGAATACCTACCGGAATTAATAAAAGGCTATCGATGCTGTCATCTAGCAAAGCTGAATTTGACCAAGCAACCCCCCCGTACCAAAAAGCACTTGATGAAAGCGGATACAATTTCACCCTCACCTATGAACCCATGCCAGGAAACCAACCAAAAAAGAGCAGAAAACGAAACATTATCTGGTACAACCCCCCATACAGCAAAAACGTCTCAACTAATATTGGCCACAAATTCCTCACTCTGATCGACAAACACTTCCCCAAAGGCAACACCCTAAGAAAAGTATTCAACAAGAACAACATTAAATTGAGCTACAGCTGTATGAACAATATACGACAAATTATTTCAAACCACAACAAAACAATTGCAAATGAGCCGTCTACCCCCAGACAGAGCGACTCCAAAACCAACAAAGGCTGCAACTGCCTTAAGAAACCTGATTGCCCTCAACGGGGGGTGCTTACAAACATCAGTCGTTTACCAATCAAAGGTAACACGCAAGGACATTAACACATCCGACACATATGTAGGATTAACCGAGGGAGAGTTCAAAACCAGATGGAGCAATCACAAGGCTTCTTTCAGGAACCAAAACCTGCGGAATACCACAGAACTCAGCAAACACATTTGGGACCTCAAAGACAATAATGTTGAATATTCAATAACATGGCAAATTCTTGCATCCAGCACACCTTACAATAGTGGTAATAAAAGATGCAACCTATGCTTGAAAGAGAAACTGTTTATTATTTACCGTCCAGACCTGTCATCCCTCAACAAGCGAAATTGTATCAGCATGCCGTCACAGACGGAAACACCTCCTAGGTAACATCATGGGTATAAAAACAGCTTCCCAAAAAATGCTCAGTCTTTCACAAGAAGGGATGGGGCGAGGTACACCCCTTTGTCCACAACTGCGTGAGCAAATAGTCAAACAGTTTAAGAACGACGTTTCTCAAAGTGCAATTGCAAGAAATTTAGGGATTTCAACATCTACGCTCCATGATATCATCAAAAGGTTCAGAGAATCTGGAGAAATCACTCCACGTAAGCGGCATGGCCGGAAACCAACATTGAATGAGCGTGACCTTCCATCCCTCAGACAAAAATGTATCAAAAACCGACATCAATCTCTAAAGGATATCACCACATGGGCTCAGGAACACTTCAGAAAACCACTGTCACTAAATACAGTTGGTCGCTACATCTGTAAGTGCAAGTTAAAGCTCTACTATGCAAAGCGAAAGCCATTTATCAACAACACCCAGAAACGCCGCCGGCTTCTCTGGGCCCGAGATCATCTAAGATGGACTCATGCAAAGTGGAAAAGTGTTCTGTGGTCTGACGAGTCCACATTTCAAATTGTTTTTGGAAATATTCCACATCGTGTCATCCGGACCAAAGGGGAAGCGAACCATCCAGACTGTTATTGACGCAAAGTTCAAAAGGCAGCATGTGTGATGGTATGGGGGTGCATTAGTGCCCAAGGCATGGGTAACTTACACATCTGTGAAGGCACCATTAATGCTGAAAGGTACATACAGCTTTTGGAACAACATATGCTGCCATCTAAGCGCCGTCTTTTTCATGGACGCCCCTGCTTATTTCAGCAAGACAACGCCAAGACACATTCAGCACGTGTTACAACAGCGTGGCTTCGTAAAAAAAGAGTGCGGGTACTTTCCTGGCCCCACCTGCAGTCCAGACCTGTCTCCCATTGAAAATGTGTGGCGCATTATGAAGCGTAAAATACGACAGCGGACTGTTGAACGACTGAAGCTCTACATAAAACAAGAATGGGAAAGAATTCCACTTTCAAAGCTTCAACAATTAGTTTCCTCAGTTCCCAATCGTTTATTGAGTGTTGTTAAAAGAAAAGGTGATGTAACACAGTGGTGAACATGCCCTTTCCCAACTACTTTGGCATATGTTGCAGCCATGAAATTCTACGTTAACTATTATTTGCAAAAATAAATAAAGTTTATGAGTTTGAACATCAAATATGTTGTCTTTGTAGTGCATTCAATTGAATATGGCTTGAAAATGATTTGTAAATCATTGTATTCCGTTTATATTTACATCTAACACAATTTTCCAACTCATATGGAAACGGGGTTTGTATAAGTGTGGAAATTGATGTTCTGTGTACCACACACACACACACACACACACACACACACACACACCAGGCCTAGACAGGAGGAGGACAGAGTGTAGATACACAGAACATCAGAGAGTCAAATGTGCGAGAAAATGAGAGCAGACAGTGTTGACAAACAATGTTGCAACCTTGTGTGGGAACCGCAGGTGCAGAAACACAAAAAAAGAATCCCTGTGGGATGCAGAAACTGGCAGATAAATTTTCCGTGCAACGTTCACATTGTTGTTACTCAGATGTTTATTGGGATATGGTAAACATGTGTTCAGTATTTGAACATAAAAGTGTTTTGATTTTGTAAAAGCCACAAAATGCAACGGGTCCATCAGACCCACAAACGCTGGCTGAGTAACAACAATATGAACATTAAAGCTGCAAGCAGCGATAGACGGGACCGACTTTGACGGCACATAAAATCCAAACCGGAGCAGTAATTAAAACTCTTTCGTCAACTTTTAATCAGAAGGGTTCAATCTCTCTCCTGTGCTAGTTTAAAGCCGACACGACAAACGCGCTCAGAGGAGATAATTTTTGAAAAAAGGTGACTGGTTTTTACAAAACTTTTGTTTTGAAGGGGGAATTGCAAACTTCCTGTTGATTTTTGCTGGGGGTTGTCAATTTATGAAATGTAGCTTTTGTCTGTGTTTTCTTCCTAGGAGCAGTTTTGTCTGTGTTTTATTCCTAGGGGGCGCTAGAGCGCAATTTTGAGTTTTGGGGTTTGCTTTTTTTATTAGGTCGCAATATTCGCCAGTTTGGTGAGTTTTGAAGCATGTTAAGGGGGTCAAATTACAGCTCAAAGAGGCAAAAGTGACTGTTTTTACTAAAATGTTGTTTTGAAAGGGGAATTGCCAACTTCCTGTTGATTTTTGCTGAAAGGTGTCTGTGTATGAAATCTAGGTCTAAGTGAGACCTACATAGAGGTTTTTGTTTCATGTCTCTGCGACATTCCTACTGGAAGTTACAGGCAGTTGTGTCTGTGTTTTTTCCTAGGGGGTGCTAGAGCGCAATTTTGAGTTTTGGGGTTTGTTTTTTGTTTTTAGATGGCAATTTTCGCCAGTCCTGATGTGTGTGTCAAATGTGGTGAGTTTTGAAGCATGTTAAGGGGGTCAAATTACAGCTCAAAGAGGCGGCCGGTATAATAATAATAATAAAACCTTACAATTACAATAGGGTCCTCTGTCCCAAAGGGACATTGCGGTCCCTAATTACACAAGGGTTGATTAAGAATACATTCTTTTTTTTGTAGTTCCCCCCATCGTTTAGTGCTTGCTGCTTTACTGTAGCATTTTGTTGGCATTGTCTTCTAACAGCTAATGTTGCTATCTAACCTTGAATGTTTGCAAAGCTCTCACCATGTTGTTACTGATTATTGTGTTTTTTTTTTAAGGATTTACATGTTGCTTTCTTGAGTCAAGAATGTCTTCTTGAAGTAACTTTTGTAAAACGAAACAAATCCAACATTTATCTGATCGCCATTCCTGTTTATCGTCTTTTTGTAGGCCAGCGAGCTGCCCTTGGAGGACCTGCTAGCACTTTATGGCTACACGGTGTCTGATCCAGCCAAGCAGAACTGTCATGTCGCCGCCACTCTGCCAGGCATGACTCTGGACAAGGTGAGAAGCCGTACACAGGGTTTCCCCCCAGGTTGCCACTATACAGGTAAAAGCCAGTAAATTAGAATATTTTGAAAAACTTGATTTATTTCAGTAATTGCATTCAAAAGGTGTAACTTGTACATTATATTTATTCATTGCACACAGACTGATGCATTCAAATGTTTATTTCATTTAATTTTGATGATTTGAAGTGGCAACAAATGAAAATCCAAAATTCCGTGTGTCACAAAATTAGAATATTGTGTAAGGGTTAAATTTTGAAGACACCTGGTGCCACAAACTAATCAGCTGATTAACTCAAAACACCTGCAAAGGGCTTTAAATGGTCTCTCAGTCCAGTTCTGAAGCCTACACAAACATGGGGAAGACTTCAGATTTGACAGCTGTCCAAAAGGCAACCATCGACACATTGCACAAGGAGGGAAAGACACAAAAGGTTATTGCTGAAGAGGCTGGCTGTTCTCAGAGCTCTGTGTCCAAACACATTCATGGAGAGGCAAAGGGAAGGAAAAACTGTGGTCAGAAAAAGTGTACAAGCGATAGGGATCACCGCGCCCTGGTCAAGATTGTGAACAAAAACCCATTCAAAAATGTGGGGGAGATTCAGAAGGAGTGGACAGCTGCTGGAGTCAGTGCTTCAAGATCCACCACCAAGAGACGCTTGAAAGACATGGGTTTCAACTGCCGCATACCTCGTGTCAAGCCACTGTTGACCAAGAAACAGCGCGAAAAGCGTCTCACCTGGGCTAAGGGAAAAAAGAGCTGGACTGCTGCTGAGTGGTCCAAAGTCATGTTTTCTGACGAAAGCAAATTTTGCATTTCCTTTGGAAATCGAGGTCCCAGAGTCTGGAGGAAGACAGGAGAGGCACAGGATCCACGTTGCCTGAAGTCTAGTGTAAAGTTTCCACCATCAGTGATGGTTTGGGGTGCCATGTCATCTGCTGGTGTCGGTCCACTCTGTTTCCTGAGATCCAGGGTCAACGCAGCCGTCTACCAGCAAGTTTTAGAGCACTTCATGCTTCCTGCTGCTGACCTGCTCTATGGAGATGGAGATTTCAAGTTCCAACAGGACTTGGCGCCTGCACACAGCGCAAAATCTACCCGTGCCTGGTTTACGGACCATGGTATTTCTGTTCTAAATTGGCCCGCCAACTCCCCTGACCTTAGCCCCATAGAAAATCTGTGGGGTATTGTGAAAAGGAAGATGCAGAATGCCAGACCCAAAAACGCAGAAGAGTTGAAGGCCACTATCAGAGCAACCTGGGCTCTCATAACACCTGAGCAGTGCCAGAAACTCAACGACTCCATGCCACGCCGCATTAACGCAGTAATTGAGGCAAAAAAAGCTCCAACCAAGTATTGAGTATTGTACATGCTCATATTTTTCATTTTCATACTTTTCAGTTGGCCAACATTTCTAAAAATCCCTTTTTTGTATTAGCCTTAAGTAATATTCTAATTTTGTGACACACGGAATTTTGGATTTTCATTTGTTGCCACTTCAAATCATCAAAATTAAATGAAATAAACATTTGAATGCATCAGTCTGTGTGCAATGAATAAATATAATGTACAAGAAAATGGATGGATGGATGGAAGTGACACCTTTTGAATGCAATTACTGAAATAAATCAAGTTTTTCAAAATATTCTAATTTACTGGCTTTTACCTGTAGTTTCTTTATTATTTTTTTGTCCTGTCCAGCTTCTCAGGCAAATCATATAGTTGATGTAGATGCCCATATCAGGGTTAGGGTTAGGGCAGGGGTCGGCAACCCAAAATGTTGAAAGAGCCATATTGGACCAAAAATACAAAAACAAATATGTCTGGAGCCGCAAAAAAAATTAAAAGCCATATTACATACAGATAGTATGTCATGAGATATACATTTAATTAAGAGGACTTAAAGGAAACTAAATGAGCTCAAATATAGCTACAAATGAGGCATAATGATGCAATATGTACATATAGCTAGCCTAAATAGCATGTTAGCATCGATTAGCTTGCAGTCATGCAGTGACCAAATATGTCTGATTAGCATTCCAACAAGTCAATAACATCAACAAAACTCACCTTTCATGCACAACGTTAAAAGTTTGGCGGACAAAATGAGACAGAAAAAGAAGTGGCATAAAACACGTCCTAGAAAGTTATACATGTAAACAAACTACGGTGAGTTCAAGGACCGCCAAAATTAGTAGGACAAAACGGCGCTCGCCAAATACTCGAATCAGTGAAGCGTGTTTAATATAAACAGTGTGCTTTGTAACAATTAGGGAGGTTTGTGTCATGTTTGTCCTCCTACAGAAACTATATTAAAACAAAAATTATTTTTTTTTCCCCTCATCTTTTTCCATTTTTCATACATTTCTGAAAAAGCTCCAGAGAGCCACTAGGGCGGCGCTAAAGAGCCGCATGCGGGTTGCCGACCCCTGCACTAGTGAGCCACAGATGAGATCCGGTGCGCTCTACGGTCCAGAAAATACGTTATATCCATTCATACACTATTTACTTTTTTGCATTTGTTTTCATGTAAAAAAACAATACCGTATTTTCCGCACCATAAGGCGCCCTGGGTTATAAGCCGCGCCTTCAATGAACGGCATATTTCAAAACTTTGTCCACCTATAAGCCGCCCCGTGTTGTAAGCCGCATCTAACTGCGCTAAAGGTAATGTCAAAAAAACAGTCAGATAGGTCAGTCAAACTTTAATAATATATTAAAAACCAGCGTTCTAACAACTCTGTTCACTCCCAAAATGTACGGTAATGTGCAAATGTGCAATCACAAACATAGTAAAATTCAAAATAGTGCAGAGCAATAGCAACATAATGTTGCTCGAACGTTAATGTCACAACACACAAAATAAACATAACGCTCACTTTCTGAAGTTATTCTTCATTCATAAATCCCTCGAATTCTTCTCCTTCGGTGTCCGAATTAAAAAGTTGGGCGAATACGGGATCCAAAATGGCCGGCTCCGTCTCGTCGGAGTCAGTGTCGCTGTTGTTGTCCAGCAGTTCTGTGAATCCTGCCTTCCGGAAAGCTCGGACCACAGTTGTGACCGAAATATCCGCCCAGGCATTTACGATCCACTGGCAGATGTTGGCGTATGTCGTCCGGCGCTGTCTCCCTGTCTTAGGGAAGGTGTGTTCGCCTTCGGTCATCCATTGTTCCCACGCCGTTCGCAGTCGTGCTTTAAATGCCCTGTTGACACCAATATCGAGCGGTTGGAGTTCTTTGGTTAATCCACCCGGAATGACGGCGAGTGTTGTATTTGTGTGCTTCACTTGTTTTTTGACACCATCTGTGATGTGGGCGCGCATGGAGTCGTATATCAACATGGAACACACAAAGGAAATGAAACGTAATACCCGCGCGCTTCTTCTTCTACGGGGGCGGGTGGTTGCTTACCGTAGAAGAAGAAGCGCTTCCTCTTCAGAATCAGAATCAGAATCAGCTTTATTGTCATTACGCAAGGTAACGAGATTGAGGCCATTCCATACAGTGCGATGTGTGCATGCTAGAAAAACAATGTGCAAATATATAAAAATATAAAAAATGTAGAAGTGCAATGAATATGGTGTGAAATGAATATATACATGAAAAAAACCCCAAAAAAAACAGGGTGGTTGGTGGAATGGGTTATTGCACCGAAGAGAAGGCAGTTATGAGGGACAATGGGGCAGTCCGTTCAGGATGGTTATGGCCCTGGGGAAGAAGCTGTTCTTTAGCCTGTTTGTTTTGGTTTTAATGCACCTGTAGCGCTTCTACGGGGGCGGGTGCTTACCTTGGCAGTTGCTTACCATAGAAGAAGAAGCGCTTCCTCTTCTACGGGGAAAAAAGATGGCGGCTGTTTACCGTAGTTGCGAGACCGAAACTTTATGAAAATAAATATTTATATGAATCCATATATAAGGCGCACCGGGTTATAAGCCGCACTGTCAGCTTTTGTGAAAATTTGTGGTTTTTAGGTGCGGCTTATAGTGCGGAAAATACGGTATTTATTATTTTGAAGTGCACCACAATCAATTCCATGTCGGGGAAACAACAGTTTCAGTTTAAGCTTTTTTTTTGTCATCTCCAGAAGCAGATAACCGAGGACCTTTTCCAAGGAGAAGAGGGAGTCGAGTCCTCCGCGGATGACCTCACCCCGTCGGTCACCTCCACTACCTCTGATCGGCTTCACCACCTGCCTGGTAAGTCACTCGCAAAAGGTAAAGAGCAAAGTTCCGGCACATCTCCGTCCCGTGTCTTCCGGTCCCGGAAAAAGGACTAGAAGCGCTCAGACACAGTCGGCGGATCACCGAACCTTGTGGTGTTTTCTCCCCTCACAGCCGGCGACAAAGACACACCAGTCAGCTCATGTGACGAGGATTCGGACAATGAATCTCTTCCCTCCAATGAAGAACACAAGGTTGCCATCCCAGCACGTTTTGGCCTGACTGAAGCAGCCTGACACGGACTTAACGAATGTCTATGCCATCCTTCCTAGGAGATCATGGTCGGTTCCATGTACCAGGCAACAATCCCTGCACTCAGTCCCTATACTTACCAGGAAATAGGTAATGAATTAATGCGACTTCTCTCATCCTCTGGCAGTTTCCCAACATTTATCTAGCCGAGGCACAATTCCACACTAATGCTCTTGTTTGAAGGGCAACAGGTGGATACCGAGGTTAATTAAGGAGTGGATAAGCACTTAATAGTTCTGCCTGTCAGTATATAACGCTGGCATAGATACAGGTAAAAGCCAGTAAATTAGAATATTTTGAAAAACTTGATTTATTTCAGTAATTGCATTCAAAAGGTGTAACTTGTACATTATATTTATTCATTGCACACAGACTGATGCATTCAAATGTTTATTTCATTTAATTTTGATGATTTGAAGTGGCAACAAATGAAAATCCAAAATTCCGTGTGTCACAAAATTAGAATATTACTTAAGGCTAATACAAAAAAGGGATTTTTAGAAATGTTGGCCAACTGAAAAGTATGAAAATGAAAAATATGAGCATGTACAATACTCAATACTTGGTTGGAGCTCCTTTTGCCTCAATTACTGCGTTAATGCGGCGTGGCATGGAGTCGATGAGTTTCTGGCACTGCTCAGGTGTTATGAGAGCCCAGGTTGCTCTGATAGTGGCCTTCAACTCTTCTGCGTTTTTGGGTCTGGCATTCTGCATCTTCCTTTTCACAATACCCCACAGATTTTCTATGGGGCTAAGGTCAGGGGAGTTGGCGGGCCAATTTAGAACAGAAATACCATGGTCCGTAAACCAGGCACGGGTAGATTTTGCGCTGTGTGCAGGCGCCAAGTCCTGTTGGAACTTGAAATCTCCATCTCCATAGAGCAGGTCAGCAGCAGGAAGCATGAAGTGCTCTAAAACTTGCTGGTAGACGGCTGCGTTGACCCTGGATCTCAGGAAACAGAGTGGACCGACACCAGCAGATGACACGGCACCCCAAACCATCACCCAACCATGCAAATTTTGCATTTCCTTTGGAAATCGAGGTCCCAGAGTCTGGAGGAAGACAGGAGAGGCACAGGATCCACGTTGCCTGAAGTCTAGTGTAAAGTTTCCACCATCAGTGATGGTTTGGGGTGCCATGTCATCTGCTGGTGTCGGTCCACTCTGTTTCCTGAGATCCAGGGTCAACGCAGCCGTCTACCAGCAAGTTTTAGAGCACTTCATGCTTCCTGCTGCTGACCTGCTCTATGGAGATGGAGATTTCAAGTTCCAACAGGACTTGGCGCCTGCACACAGCGCAAAATCTACCCGTGCCTGGTTTACGGACCATGGTATTTCTGTTCTAAATTGGCCCGCCAACTCCCCTGACCTTAGCCCCATAGAAAATCTGTGGGGTATTGTGAAAAGGAAGATGCAGAATGCCAGACCCAAAAACGCAGAAGAGTTGAAGGCCACTATCAGAGCAACCTGGGCTCTCATAACACCTGAGCAGTGCCAGAAACTCATGGACTCCATGCCACGCCGCATTAACGCAGTAATTGAGGCAAAAGGAGCTCCAACCAAGTATTGAGTATTGTACATGCTCATATTTTTCATTTTCATACTTTTCAGTTGGCCAACATTTCTAAAAATCCCTTTTTTGTATTAGCCTTAAGTAATATTCTAATTTTGTGACACACGGAATTTTGGATTTTCATTTGTTGCCACTTCAAATCATCAAAATTAAATGAAATAAACATTTGAATGCATCAGTCTGTGTGCAATGAATAAATATAATGTACAAGTTACACCTTTTGAATGCAAATACTGAAATAAATCAAGTTTTTCAAAATATTCTAATTTACTGGCTTTTACCTGTATAACGCTGGCATAGATAGATTACTAAGTAGTAGTGATGGGTCCGGCAACACCGATGCATCGGCGCATGCGTCGAGCTCATAGAGCAAAACCCTGTGTCGGTGCGCGTACCGCTTTTAGAAAGTCACGTGACCGATCATGAGCTGTTTTGGTCACGTGACCGATACGCCAACTGTGTCGCACTGACGCCTCCTCTGTGCCCTGTGAGCGTGTCTTTTCTACAGACGGAGAAATAATAACTACCGTATTTTCCGCACCATAAGGCGCCCTGGGTTATAAGCCGCGCCTTCAATGAACGGCATATTTCAAAACTTTGTCCACCTATAAGCCGCCCCATGTTGTAAGCCGCATCTAACTGCGCTAAAGGAATGTCAAAAAAACAGTCAGATAGGTCAGTCAAACTTTAATAATATATTAAAAACCAGCGTTCTAACAACTCCGTTCACTCCCAAAATGTACGCAAATGTGCAATCACAAACATACGTATATCAACATGGACGGAGCTGCGTGAAAAAAGCCACCCGGCCTCTTCGCGTAAACTTAAACTTACCTTAACCACTCGCTCATCTTTTCTTCATCCATCCCTTCGAGTTAGCTTTTATGATGACGCCGGCTGGAAAGGTCTCTTTTGGCAAGGTCTTCCTTTTGAATATCACCATGGGTGGAAGTTTCTGGCCATTAGCATGGCAAGCTAGAACCACAGTGAAGGATGACTTCTCATTCCCTGTGGTGCGAATATTCACCGTACGTGCTCCCGTTGTATCCACAGTGCGGTTCACAGGAATATCAAAAGTCAGTGGAACCTCGTCCATGTTGATAATGTTCTCTGGCCGGATCTTTTTTTCAGCTATCTTGTTTTTACAATATGCACGGAAAGCTACTGGATCATACATTGGTCATATCCAAAGTCCTCATGTGTCCAGGGACATATTTACTGACTTTATAAACATAATATGAATTTAAAAAAGAAAAAAATCGTATCAACATATCAAAAAGGATACGAAAGACTTTGACTCTTGTTTGATTACTCAATTTATTATTACAACCCAGGAGAGCTATTTGCAGGAGCAGCCACGTGACACAAATTTGGGACCATCCTTCACGTTGTAACAGCAATAGGCGGCAAAATGATCGCCAAGATGAATTAATAGACGTTCTCACAAATATGGCAAAATTTGGCGAAAAAGTGTATTTTCGATCTTTTGTACATCGTTGAAATCAAATGTTGACAACGCCCGAACGACTACCTGTGTGTGTCACCGGTAGAAATGTGCGCACGTTAGAGATGCGCGGATAGGCAATTATTTCATCCGCAACCGCATCACAAAAGTCGTCATCCATCCGCCATCCACCCGGACCAACATTTTATCAAAACCACACCCGCCCGCCACCCGCCCGTTGTTATATATCTAATATAGACGATGCAAGGCATTAGTGAGGTTATAAAGCGTTTGCCTGTTAAAGAAAGGAGACTGATCCAATGTAGCAGAGACATTCAATGCGTGCCACGCATTAATATCTCTTGGCCACGCATTCGTGGCTAAGAGATATTAATGCGTCCGCAAACCGCGCATCTCTAGCGCACGTGAACATGACACATTTCCACCTTCAGGTCACTCTTGATAAAGCTCAACTTTGCTGCGAAAAAGTGCGCAGGCCAGGTTTTTGTCTTACTACATGAGGCCCCTGCATGGTGATCTCCCACAGTGGTTGGGAATCACGTACTTCTCGCTAGTTGGCAACCTGACTGTCCTGTTCTTCTGGCTTCAGCGTACAACAGTGGGGACCAGTTGTTGTGGAGACCTGGGGCTCTGACGGCGCAGGAAGTGGAGGCGTTCTTGCTGAGCGCGCAGAGGCCGGGGGAAATGTGCAAACAGACGCTTAGCGGCGCCGCCCGAGACAACGAACAGGTACCGTTGCATGAAGGCGCTGGATCACGTCAAAAGTCACAGTCAAGCATTGACAGCAACTAAGTATTTTTTTTTAATGATTTTCAACATATCGCTCCGTTTTTACAACCTATTTTGGTGTACGTTGCCAGGCGCTGTATGAACTGGTGAAATGCAACTTCAACGCAGACGAGGCGCTGCGACGATTGAGCTTCAATGTGAAAGTGTTCAGTGGTGAGTGTCGTTCAACTTGGAGTGGGACTCCACCTCAGCCTATTCATGCCAAGTACAAGAAAACTACGGTTTTGCAAATACTTGCTAGTTTTAATAATAATAATAATAGATTTTATTTGTAAAAGCACTTTACATTGAGCAGACAACCTCAAAGTGCTACAGTGCATTGAAAAAAACAAACAACAACGCTAGAACCACAAGTAGCTGCCCCCAACAAGCAAAATAAATAGTAAAAAAAAATAAAAAATAAAAACTACAACAGCCTAATAGCTAGAACTAGCACACTAATATCTAAAAAAAAAAAAGGCTTTTTTTTTTTTTTTAAACGGTTTTTAAGCCTTTTTTTAAAGCATCCACAGTCTGTGGTGCCCTCAGGTGGTCAGGGAGAGCGTTCCACAGACTGGGAGCGGCGGAGCAGAAAGCCCGGTCTCCCATAGTTCGGATCTTTGTCCTCGGAGGTTGGAGGAGGTTAGCCTGTCCAAGGATGCTGTATAGTCCTGATCCGTGTCATGTGGTTGATGAGGTCACTTGGCTCTCTGCAGAAGAGCTGTGCAGCTGGAGTGACGAGGAGTGCGGGAGTTTTGAGCAAGGCTACAAAGTTTACGGGAAAAACTTCCACCTCATTCAAGCTAACAAGGTGAGCGATCGAAAGACTTGTTGGTCATGACCTTCATAGCAAGTGCAAGTTTTTTTTTCTACCAAACTTGACTGGGGTTCCCACTTAAGTTGACGTCTGTATTGTAATCCACACCTTCTATAATGACACAATTGTTTGTCAACCACTAACTTGTGGTGAAAATGTGTGGGTCCATTCATGCAGTATATAAACATCTTTGATAGGCCCGTCAATCTTTGGCCGCCATACCATACCATACCATACCATACCATACCATACCATACCATTGCATTCCATTCTTGGGGGGAACGATTAGAATCAGAATCCATTCTTGATTCAAAGCGATTCTCAATTCAAAATCAATACTTTTTGAAGAACGTGTGTGTGTGTGTGTGTGTGTGTGTGTGTGTGTGTGTGTGTGTGTGTGTGTGTGTGTGTGTGTGTGTGTGTGTGTGTGTGTGTGTGTGTGTGTGTGTGTGTGTGTGTGTGTGTGTGTGTGTGTGTGTGTGTGTGTGTGTGTGTGTGTGTGTGTGTGTGCGCATGCGTGCATTGTGTGTATGTATATGCAGTATATATAAATAGATGTGTGTATATATATATATATATATATATATATATATATATATATATGTATGTGTGGGAAAAAAACTCACAAGACTATTTCATCTCTACAGGCCTGTTTCATGAGGGGGTTCCCTCAATCATCAGGAGATCATCTCCTGATGATTGAGGGAACCCCCTCATGAAACAGGCCTGTAGAGATGAAATAGTCTTGTGAGTTTTTTTTCCCACACATACATATATTGCGCTCTACTACGGTATCGAGCACTATTTTTTGGATAACCTTATTAAGACATATATATATATATATATATATATATACACAAACATATGTAAACATTTATATACACACATTTCATACACATACATATATCTGTGTGTGCGTGTTTGTGTGAGTGTATATGAATGTGTATTGTGTGTATTAGAGATGCGCGGATAGGCAATTATTTCATCCGCAACCGCATCAGAAAGTCGTCAACCATCCGCAATCCACCCGATCTAACATTTGATCAGAACCGCACCCGCCCGCACCCGCCCGTTGTTATATATCTAATATAGACGATGCAAGGCATTAGTGAGGTTATAAAGCTTTTGCCTGTTAAAGAAAGGAGACTGATCCAATGCAGCACAGACATTCGCGTGCCACGCTGTCACAACCCAGACGCACACCAGTGCGCAATCATATGGGAGCCGCGCTGAGCGCACCTCCAAGCGCGTCTCGCTGCCGGCGACGGCCGGGTATGGTCCCGACGCTCCAGCGCCATCCATTTTCAGGGCTAGTTGATTCGGCAGGTGGGTTGTTACACACTCCTTAGCGGGTTCCGACTTCCATGGCCACCGTCCTGCTCTCTATATCAACCAGGGTGAGCCCCACCCCTTTCGTGAGCGCACTGCGCACGGAGTGACCCCTGTTACGCGCCCCCGGCAACAGGGGTGGCGGGCAGTTAAGCTGCGCGGGTGGAGCGCGCGGAGTGACCCCTGTTACGAGCCCCCGGCCACGGGGGTGGCGGGCAGGTAAGCTGCTTACCTGCTGCGCGTGACGCCGGCCGCGGCGAAGGCGGACGAGGCGGGGTGTCGGTGCGGTGGGCGCGGTGGTGACCCTGGACGTGCGTCGGGCCCTTCTCGCGGATCGCCTCAGCTACGGCTCCCGGTGGGGCCCTCTCGGGGGAAGGGGCCTCGGTCCCGGACCCCGGCGAGGCGTGCGTGCGTGCGTGCGTGCGTGCGTGCGTGCGTGCGTGCGTGCGTGCGTGCCTGCCAAGTTTGTCAACATGTTTGGACCGTCAGAAACATACACAATATTAGACTAATCATCTGTTCGGTAACATAAATGTATTATTTGTAGCTGCTGGATGACTTAAGGGGCTGAGTAAAACTAATTAAATGGATGTGTTTTCAGATCTGCTTTTTCATTGAAGAAATATATAATTGTATTACATATACTACATGAAAAAACGTATGGATCATTTTAGACGCATGAATGCACTGCAGTGTT
>NC_084561.2:1205000-1222500 GCF_033978685.3 Nerophis lumbriciformis
GCAAATCACCTGGGAAAATGGGTAAAATTATGATATTTCTCTACTATGCATTATTGATTATGGATTCCTGCATGAAATTCAGAGTAATTATTCATCTCTGTTATGCAGTATTGATTAGGGATTCCTGCATGAAAATATGAGTAATTATTGATACACAGTAAATGATTATTATAAATGAGGAAAAGCAGCAAGTAAAAGCGGTTACTCCTCCAGTTCCACCACAGAAATCGGAACGTGTTCACATTTGATGTTTTAATAACCGTATTTCAGTCTTAACTGACTGTAAATGTGCTTTTATTCACATGTGTGTTAGAAGGCTTGAGAAACTTGTTGCGTTTTGGACCAGTTGTTCCTCCCAGGGAATTCAAGTCACAATTCGCTCCCAAGTTCTTTCCGACACTTAAAGCTGAGTTGAAAAACCACCAGAGACAGAATAGGTATTTTGTTGTATATTCTCAAAGCTTTGCCAATATACATTGATTGAGACCAGTCTAACCCTAGAACATTCTATTGCGCCTCCCAAAATGGTCTGTCTTCCCGATCCCACCACCCTCTCTCTCGTCCCATCTCTGTAGACAAAACAAAATGCTAGTCTAAACACATTCCAAAGAACTCAAGGTTATCACACATAGTATACTTGCTGACAGAGCATCAAGAGAAGAAATGGAAAACACGAGCTGTTTTCAAATATGACAAAGAAATGGAAGAAGTACAACTTACATTCGGATATACAGGTAAAAGCCAGTAAATTAGAATATTTTGAAAAACTTGATTTATTTCAGTAATTGCATTCAAAAGGTGTAACTTGTACATTATATTTATTCATTGCACACAGACTGATGCATTCAAATGTTTATTTCATTTAATTTTGATGATTTGAAGTGGCAACAAATGAAAATCCAAAATTCCGTGTGTCACAAAATTAGAATATTACTTAAGGCTAATACAAAAAAGGGATTTTTAGAAATGTTGGCCAACTGAAAAGTATGAAAATGAAAAATATGAGCATGTACAATACTCAATACTTGGTTGGAGCTCCTTTTGCCTCAATTACTGCGTTAATGCGGCGTGGCATGGAGTCGATGAGTTTCTGGCACTGCTCAGGTGTTATGAGAGCCCAGGTTGCTCTGATAGTGGCCTTCAACTCTTCTGCGTTTTTGGGTCTGGCATTCTGCATCTTCCTTTTCACAATACCCCACAGATTTTCTATGGGGCTAAGGTCAGGGGAGTTGGCGGGCCAATTTAGAACAGAAATACCATGGTCCGTAAACCAGGCACGGGTAGATTTTGCGCTGTGTGCAGGCGCCAAGTCCTGTTGGAACTTGAAATCTCCATCTCCATAGAGCAGGTCAGCAGCAGGAAGCATGAAGTGCTCTAAAACTTGCTGGTAGACGGCTGCGTTGACCCTGGATCTCAGGAAACAGAGTGGACCGACACCAGCAGATGACATGGCACCCCAAACCATCACTGATGGTGGAAACTTTACACTAGACTTCAGGCAACGTGGATCCTGTGCCTCTCCTGTCTTCCTCCAGACTCTGGGACCTCGATTTCCAAAGGAAATGCAAAATTTGCATGGTTGGGTGATGGTTTGGGGTGCCATGTCATCTGCTGGTGTCGGTCCACTCTGTTTCCTGAGATCCAGGGTCAACGCAGCCGTCTACCAGCAAGTTTTAGAGCACTTCATGCTTCCTGCTGCTGACCTGCTCTATGGAGATGGAGATTTCAAGTTCCAACAGGACTTGGCGCCTGCACACAGCGCAAAATCTACCCGTGCCTGGTTTACGGACCATGGTATTTCTGTTCTAAATTGGCCCGCCAACTCCCCTGACCTTAGCCCCATAGGAAATCTGTGGGGTATTGTGAAAAGGAAGATGCAGAATGCCAGACCCAAAAACGCAGAAGAGTTGAAGGCCACTATCAGAGCAACCTGGGCTCTCATAACACCTGAGCAGTGCCAGAAACTCATCGACTCCATGCCACGCCGCATTAACGCAGTAATTGAGGCAAAAGGAGCTCCAACCAAGTATTGAGTATTGTACATGCTCATATTTTTCATTTTCATACTTTTCAGTTGGCCAACATTTCTAAAAATCCCTTTTTTGTATTAGCCTTAAGTAATATTCTAATTTTGTGACACACGGAATTTTGGATTTTCATTTGTTGCCACTTCAAATCATCAAAATTAAATGAAATAAACATTTGAATGCATCAGTCTGTGTGCAATGAATAAATATAATGTACAAGTTACACCTTTTGAATGCAATTACTGAAATAAATCAAGTTTTTCAAAATATTCTAATTTACTGGCTTTTACCTGTATCTAAATATCTGCCTCCGACAATTCCCCCTTCAGATCTTCTAAAAAGATCTTTATCACTAGTGCAACACTTCTAAAATACGCCCCTCTTTGAGCAAGCTAGTAAAAAATTAAAAGCATAGTTACATGGGAGATAAACGGATGGAATTGTTGGAGGCAGATATCCGAATTTAAGTTGTAATTCCGACAAACTCCAGAAGATGCGAGGTCAGAAAGTGTTATCCCGGAGGCTGATGGTTAAGAAAAGCTTCCGACTGAGCTGCTTTCCTGCGTTGTGTGCTGCAGGGACGAAGGAGAGCAGGACGGGGACGCTGGCGACGTGGAGGCCAGCAATCATTCTGCCGCCTTGTTGTCCCGCAGCTCCGCGGTCTCCGGGAAGCTGGCGCCACCTTTACCGCCGCACTCCGGCCTGGAACTGGACAAACGAGGTGAAGCGCTGATAACGGAACGGTAGATGCAGCTTGGAATATTTGACCAAAAGATAGCAGCCTCAATCGTACATACTTGGATTCTTTTGTTAAAAAAGCTTTGATGACGTGACATTACTCAAACCAAGAACAATGGTAGGTATGAAAACGGTCTGGAATGGACTTAGGCCATACTTGCCAACCTTGAGACCTCTGATTTCGGGAGGTGGGGGTTGGGGGGCGTGGTTAAGATATAGATATATATATATATATATATATATATATGTATGTGTGGGGAAAAAAATCACAAGACTATTTCATCTCTACAGGCCTGTTTCATGAGGGGGGGTTCCCTCAATCATCAGGAGATTTTAATGGGAGCATTCGCATACCATGGTTTATATAGGGCACAGAGTGGGTGGGTACAGGCTGGCGTAGGGGCGTGGTGATTGGCTCATGTGTTACCTAGGAGGTGTTTCCGTCTGTGGCGGCATGCTGTTACAATTTCGCTGCGCTTGTTGAGGGATGACAGGTCTGGACGGTAAATAATAAACAGTTTCTCTTTCAAGCATAGGTTGCATCTTTTATTACCACTATTGTAAGGTGTGCTGGATGCAAGAATTTGCCATGTTATTGAATATTCAACATTATTGTCTTTGAGGTCCCAAATGTGTTTGCTGAGTTCTGTGGTATTCCGCAGGTTTTGGTTCCTGAAAGAAGCCTTGTGATTGTTCCATCTGGTTTTGAACTCTCCCTCGGTTAATCCTACATATGTGTCGGATGTGTTAATGTCCTTGCGTGTTACCTTAGATTGGTAGACAACTGATGTTTGTAAGCACCCCCCGTTGAGAGGGCAATCAGGTTTCTTTCGACAGTTGCAGCCTTTGTTGGTTTTGGAGTCGCTCTGTCCGGGGACCACAGAACTCAGCAAACACATTTGGGACCTCAAAGACAATAATGTTGAATATTCAATAACATGGCAAATTCTTGCATCCAGCACACCTTACAATAGTGGTAATAAAAGATGCAACCTATGCTTGAAAGAGAAACTGTTTATTATTTACCGTCCAGACCTGTCATCCCTCAACAAGCGCAGCGAAATTGTAACAGCATGCCGCCACAGACGGAAACACCTCCTAGGTAACACATGAGCCAATCACCACGCCCCTACGCCAGCCTGTACCCACCCACTCTGTGCCCTATATAAACCATGGTATGTGAATGCTCCCATTAAAATCTCCTGATGATTGAGGGAACCCCCCCTCATGAAACAGGCCTGTAGAGATGAAATAGTCTTGTGATTTTTTTTCCCACACATACATATATTGCGCTCTACTACGGTATCGAGCACTATTTTTTGGATAACCTTATTAAGACATATATATATATATATATAAGAAATACTTGACTTTCAGTGAATTCTAGCTATATATATATATATATATATATATATATATATATATATATACACATATATATTTTATTATATATATATAAATAAATTAAATTTCAGTGTTCATTTATTTACACATAAACACACACATAACACTCCTCTACTCATTGTTGAGTTAAGGTTTGAATTGTCCATCCTTGTTCTATTCTCTGTCACTATTTCAGAACACACACATCATACAAATATACATTATAAAATCAATAAGAAAAAGGGAGCTCTAATTTGGTAGTCTGAATTAGGATCAGAAGTTCCTATATAAACATTGCGTACTCACGTCGGCCATTTTGTATTAATTACTGCAGCTGTGCACTGGATTCATTCACAAATACAAACTACAATTCACAAAAACTTTAGAGTTAGGCTCCACCATCAGAATGTGTACTTAAACTTATAAAGATCACATGGATATTATTCAGTGAGTTGATTCACCAAAACTAACCTGTTTATACAGGAGGAAAAAAGCACACAGGACGTTTCAATTGTTCACAGACTGGTCGCGCTCATCAGAATGACAAGACACTTCCGGTCTGCAGGTGATAGCATTCAATTGGGAAGAAACGCCCTACTGCCCCCTACTGACCAATGTGAATACTGATAAATGTGTAATGACAGCTCCAAAAACGAATTCAAACCACAAAATAAACTAAATAAATCAACACAAAAAATGTGACACATTATGGGTGGGTCACATGTGCATGTACAACAGGCTGTCAACACGTCACTCAGGTCCGCATGGAGCTGGAGGGGGCGTGGCCTCCAGCTCCGCCTGAATTTCGGGAGATTTTTCGGGAGAAAATTTGTCCCGGGAGGTTTTCGGGAGAGGCGCTGAATTTCGGGAGTCTCCCGGAAAATCCGGGAGGGTTGGCAAGTATGACTTAGGCTGTCTTGAAGTTGAAATTGTTTTTTGGGGACACCTAATGGCCACAAAAATTTGCTAAATTAAGCTCATGCGTTTGTTTCTGGATACTTTCTAATACCTTTCTGCCTCGGAGACTTTGTATGTGTAAGTAATATGCAACTATAACTATTTGATACTTGTTTATGTTGACAAATGTCAAGTTTTATACTTCAATATTGTTCAATGACAGTCATTTATAACAGCTTAGCTGTTGTGTAGCTGCTAGCTCTGAGAAGCCTACAGTGTTTACCTTTTTGTAAATGGCTCAAATAGAAGAAAAGACCAACTTTGTGTACTTATTGGAGGTCCTTTAGATGTTAACTGGCTTGGCACAAGAAAACACGCTGCAGGACGACTTCTATCGGAGCACTTAGCGTAATTTCCGGACTATAAGGCGCACCGGCATATAAGCCGCACCTAGTGATGGGTTGATGAGGCGTCATGAAGCGTTTCGACACATTGCAAAACTGTATTGATACTGTGTCGATACTGTGTCACTAAATACTGACATCTGCTGGACATTAAAAATCCCTACAGGCAACCTATGGACCGACTCAACTGACACTGATTTGATGCCCTAGTACAGGGGTCACCAACCTTTTTGAAACCAAAAACTACTTCTTGGGTACTGATTAATGCGAAGGGCTACCAGTTTGATACACACTTAAATCAATAAATATATTGTCATTTGTAAGTTACACGTAAGTGTGATTTAAACAAGAATAGCTAAATAAATACATTTATATATATAAAAAAATGGGTATTTCTGTCTGTCATTCCGTCGTACATTTTTTTTTTCCTTTTACGGAAGGTTTTTTGTAAAGAATAAATGATGAAAAAAACACTTAATTGAACGGTTTAAAAGAGGAGAAAACACGAAAAAAATTAAAATAAAATTTTGAAACATAGTTTATCTTCAATTTCGACTCTTTAAAATTCAAAATTCAACCGACAAAAAGAAGAGAAAAACTAGCTCATTTGAATCTTTTTGAAAAAATTAAAAAAAGAATTTATGGAACATCATTAGTAATTTTTCCTGATTAAGATACATTTTAGAATTTTGATGACATGTTTTAAATTGGTTAAAATCCAATCTGCACTTTGTTAGAATATTTAACAAATTGGACCAAGCTATATTTCTAACAAAGACAAATCAGTATTTCTTCTAGATTTTCCAGAACAAAAATTTTAAAAGAAATTCAAAATACTTTGAAATAAGATTTAAATTTGATTCTACAGATTTTCTAGATTTGCCAGAATAATTGTTTTGAATTTTAATCATAGTAAGTTTGAAGAAATATTTCACAAATATTCTTCGTCGAAAAACCAGAAGCTAAAATATTTATTATTCTTTACAATAAAAGATAAATTTACTTAACATTGATTTAAATTGTCAGGAAAGAAGAGGAAGAAATTTAAAAGGTGAAAAGGTATATTTGTTTAAAAATCCTAAAATCATTTTTAAGGTTGTATTTTTTCTCTAAAATTGTATTTCTAAAAGTAATAAGAAGCAAAGTAAAAAAAATAAATGAATTCATTTAAACAAGTGAAGACCCATCCATCCATCCATTTTCTACCGCTTATTCCAAGTGAAGACCAAGTCTTTAAAATATTTTCTTGGATTTCCAAATTCTATTTGAGTTTTGTCTCTTTTAGAATTAAAAAATGTGGAGCAAAGCGAGACCAGCTTGCTAGTAAATAAATACAATTTAAAAAATAGAGGCAGCTCACTGGTAAGTGCTGCTCTTTGAGCTATTTTTAGAACAGGCCAGCGGGCGACTGATCTGGTCCTTACGGGCTACCTGGTGACCGCGGGCACCGCGTTGGTGACCCCTGCCCTAGTATATACAATAATATAAACCAAGTCATTGTATTTCATTTAGGATTATTTCATATCTTCATTTAAATAAAATATATTTTTATCTTTTTTAGATACAGTCAATAAATAATGTGAACATGTATCATAACATGGAAATCTAAGAGAACGTGTTGTGGATGATTGTGGACTGGGAATTTTATTAATTAAATTTTTTTACACATTTTTATTTTTTTTAAAAAGGAAAGGCCATGTAACACAGTGGTGAACATGCCTTTTTTGCTCTCTCGCAACGGAGAGGACAACTTAAGCTGTACATCGAGCAAGAATGGGAAAGAATTCCACCCGAAAAGATTCAAAACTTGGTCTCCTCAGTTCCCAAACCTTTACTGAGTGTTGTTAAAAGGAAAGGCCATGTAACACAGTGGTGAACATGCCTTTTTTGCTCTCTCGCAACGGAGAGGGCAATTTAAGCTGTACATCGAGCAAGAATGGGAAAGAATTCCACCCGAAAAGATTCAAAACTTGGTCTCCTCAATTCCCAAACATTTACTGAGTGTTGTTAAAAGGAAAGGCCATGTAACACAGTGGTGAACATGCCTTTTTTGCTCTCTCGCAACGGAGAGGACAACTTAAGCTGTACATCGAGCAAGAATGGGAAAGAATTCCACCCGAAAAGATTCAAAACTTGGTCTCCTCAGTTCCCAAACCTTTACTGAGTGTTGTTAAAAGGAAAGGCCATGTAACACAGTGGTGAACATGCCTTTTTTGCTCTCTCGCAACGGAGAGGACAACTTAAGCTGTACATCGAGCAAGAATGGGAAAGAATTCCACCCGAAAAGATTCAAAACTTGGTCTCCTCAATTCCCAAACCTTTACTGAGTGTTGTTAAAAGGAAAGGCCATGTAACACAGTGGTGAACATGCCTTTTTTGCTCTCTCGCAACGGAGAGGACAACTTAAGCTGTACATCGAGCAAGAATGGGAAAGAATTCCACCCGAAAAGATTCAAAACTTGGTCTCCTCAGTTCCCAAACCTTTACTGAGTGTTGTTAAAAGGAAAGGCCATGTAACACAGTGGTGAACATGCCTTTTTTGCTCTCTCGCAACGGAGAGGACAATTTAAGCTGTACATCGAGCAAGAATGGGAAAGAATTCCACCCGAAAAGATTCAAAACTTGGTCTCCTCAGTTCCCAAACCTTTACTGAGTGTTGTTAAAAGGAAAGGCCATGTAACACAGTGGTGAACATGCCTTTTTTGCTCTCTCGCAACGGAGAGGACAACTTAAGCTGTACATCGAGCAAGAATGGGAAAGAATTCCACCCGAAAAGATTCAAAACTTGGTCTCCTCAATTCCCAAACCTTTACTGAGTGTTGTTAAAAGGAAAGGCCATGTAACACAGTGGTGAACATGCCTTTTTTGCTCTCTCGCAACGGAGAGGACAACTTAAGCTGTACATCGAGCAAGAATGGGAAAGAATTCCACCCGAAAAGATTCAAAACTTGGTCTCCTCAATTCCCAAACCTTTACTGAGTGTTGTTAAAAGGAAAGGCCATGTAACACAGTGGTGAACATGCCTTTTTTGCTCTCTCGCAACGGAGAGGACAATTTAAGCTGTACATCGAGCAAGAATGGGAAAGAATTCCACCCGAAAAGATTCAAAACTTGGTCTCCTCAGTTCCCAAACCTTTACTGAGTGTTGTTAAAAGGAAAGGCCATGTAGCACAGTGGTGAACATGCCTTTTTTGCTCTCTCGCAACGGAGAGGACAACTTAAGCTGTACATCAAGCAAGAATGGGAAAGTTTTTCCAACGTATTACATTTTAGACGATTTCTCTTCTTAGTTATTATTTCTCCGGCTGTAGAAAAGAGCCGCTCACAGGGCACAGAGGAGGCGACACAGTTGGCGTATCGGTCACGTGACCAAAACAGCTCATGATCGGTCACGTGACTTTCTAAAAGCGGTACGCGCACCGACACAGGGTTTCGCTCTATGAGCTCGACGCATGCGCCGATGCATCGGTGTTGCCGGACCCATCACTAGCCGCACCCATTACATTTGAGAAGGAAAAAATATTTGTCCATATATTAGCCGAAGCGCAGTATAAGCCGCAGATATATACTTTGTGAAATGATTTATCTACACAAAAAGATTTTTGTAAATGTTTATTTACATGCCTTAATTGTTTCCAAGTGTCCGGTGTCTGTAACACGGCAGTAAAACGGCTAATTAAACAAAACAGAAGTCATGGTCATGGACGCACTAGCTAGTGCTAGATCCACTATGGACAGGACTCTCTCACTATTATGTTAGATCCACTATGGACTGGACTCTCACTATTATGTTAGATCCACTATGGACTGGACTCTCACACTATTATGTTAGATCCACTATAGACTGGACTCTCACTATTATGTTAGATCCACTATGGACTGGACTCTCACACTATTATGTTAGATCCACTATGGACTGGACTCTCACACTATTATGTTAGATCCACTATGGACTGGACTCTCACACTATTATGTTAGATCCACTATGGACTGGACTCTCACAATATTATGTTAGATTCAATGTGGACTGGACTCTCACACTATTATGTTAGATCCACTATGGACTGGACACTCACTATTATGTTAGATCCACTATGGACTGGACTCTCACTATTATGTTAGATCCACTATGGACTGGACTCTCACACTATTATGTTAGATCCACTATGGACTGGACTCTCACACTATTATGTTAGATCCACTATGGACTGGACTCTCACACTATTATGTTAGATCCACTATGGACTGGACTCTCACACTATTATGTTAGATCCACTATGGACTGGACTCTTACTATTATGTTAAATCCACTATGGACTGGACTCTCACTATTATGTTAGATCCACTATGGACTGGACTCACACTATTATGTTAGATCCACTATGGACTGGACTCTCACAATATTATGTTAGATCCACTATGGACTGGACTCTCACACTATTATGTTAGATCCACTATGGACTGGACTCTCACACTATTATGTTAGATCCACTATGGACTGGACTCGCTCCAATCAGCTAAACAGACTCAATAACTCCACGGTGACGTTTTGGTGAATTTACTGAGGAATTTGTGAAAATGAAGCAATACAAAAAATAATTGCAACAATACTAGTCCAGACACTCGGAAAAGTGTTAGCATGTTAGCTAATGCTTGCGATGCTAGCTTCATTATATTACGATAGCACGTACAAATATGCATGAAAACACTACACATAGGACGATTTAGTGCGTATGAATTGTTTTAGTTCTATTGTAAAACTTACAAACGTTGCTTGACTGAAGAGTCCATACGAGTAGAAACGCTATAGACGGCTATAAGACAGTGAAAAATGAAATATATTTATATAGCGCTTTTCTCTAGAGACTCGAAGCGCTTTCCATAGTGAACGCCATTATCTACACCTTAAAGCTACATTAAAACCAGTGTGGGTGGCACTGGGAGCAGGTGGGTGAAGTGCCTTGCTCAAAGACACAACAATGACTAGGATCGAACCTGGTACCCTGGTACCCTGGTACGCTCTACCAAGCGAGCCACGCCGCCCCAAGTGCACTTGAAAGAGAGAGATACCTGTCGTGTCTTTTCCTCTCTGTCAAGTAAGTCTGCTCTGGCATCCTTTTCCCATCCATCCATCCATCCATCCATCTTCTTCCGCTTATCCGAGGTCGGGTCGCGGGGGCAGCAGCCTAAGCAGGGAAGCCCAGACTTCCCTCTCCCCAGCCACTTCGTCCAGCTCCTCCCGGGGGATCCCGAGGCGTTCCCAGGCCAGCCGGGAGACATAGTCTTCCCAACGTGTCCTGGGTCTTCCTCGTGGCCTCCTACCGGTCGGACGTGCCCTAAACAACTCCCTAGGGAGGCGCTCGGGTGGCATCCTGACTAGATGCCCGAACCACCTCATCTGGCTCCTCTCCATGTGGAGGAGCAGCGGCTTTACTTTGAGCTCCCCCCGGATGACAGAGCTTCTCACCCTATCTCTAAGGGAGAGCCCCGCCACCCGGCGGAGGAAACTCATTTCGGCCGCTTGTACCCGTGATCTTGTCCTTTCGGTCATAACCCAAAGCTCATGACCATAGGTGAGGATGGGAACGTAGATCGACCGGTATATTGAGAGCTTTGCCTTCCGGCTCAGCTCCTTCTTCACCACAACGGATCGATACAGCGTCCGCATTTCTGAAGACGCCGCACCGATCCGCCTGTCGATCTCACGATCCACTCTTCCCTCACTCGTGAACAAAACTCCGAGGTACTTGAACTCCTCCACTTGGGGCAAGATCTCCTCCCCAACCCGGAGATGGCACTCCACCCTTTTCCGGGCGAGAACCATGGACTCGGACTTGGAGGTGCTGATTCTCATCCCAGTGGCTTCACACTCAGCTGCGAACCGATCCAGTGAGAGCTGAAGATCCTGGCTAGATGAAGCCATCAGGACCACATCATCTGCAAAAAGCAGAGACCTAATCCTGCAGCCACCAAACCAGATCCCCTCAACGCCTTGACTGCGCCTAGAAATTCTGTCCATAAAAGTTATGAACAGAATGGGTGACAAAGGGCAGCCTTGGCGGAGTCCAACCCTCACCGGAAACGTGTCCGACTTACTGCCGGCAATGCGAACCAAGCTCTGACACTGATTATACAGGGAGCGGACCGCCACAATCAGACAGTCCGAAACCCCATATTCTCTGAGCACTCCCCACAGGACTTCCCGAGGGACACGGTCGAATGCCTTCTCCAAGTCCACAAAGCACATGTAGACTGGTTGGGCAAACTCCCATGCACCCTCAAGAACCCTGCCGAGAGTATAGAGCTGGTCCACAGTTCCACGACCAGGACGAAAACCACACTGTTCCTCCTGAATCCGAGGTTCGACTATCCGGCGTAGCCTCCTCTCCAGTACACCTGAATAGACCTTACCGGGATGGCTGAGGAGTGTGATCCCACGATAGTTAGAACACACCCTCCGGTTCCCCTTCTTAAAGAGAGGAACCACCACCCCGGTCTGCCAATCCAAAGGTACTGCCCCCGATGTCCACGCGATGCTGCAGAGTCTTGTCAACCAAGACAGCCCCACAACATCCAGAGCCTTAAGGAACTCCGGGCGGATCTCATCCACCCCCGGGGCCTTGCCACCGAGGAGCTTTTTAACTACCTCAGCAACCTCAGCCCCAGAAATAAGAGAGCCCACCACAGATTCCCCAGGCACTGCTTCCTCATAGGAAGACGTGTTGGTGGGATTGAGGAGGTCTTCGAAGTATTCCCTCCACCGATCCACAACTTCCGCAGTCGAGGTCAGCAGAACACCGTCCTCACCATACACGGTGTTGGTAGTGCACTGCTTCCCCTTCCTGAGGCGGCGGATGGTGGTCCAGAATCGCTTCGAAGCCGTCCGGAAGTCGTTTTCCATGGCTTCCCCGAACTCCTCCCATGTCCGAGTTTTTGCCTCCGCGACCGCTGAAGCCGCACACCGCTTGGCCTGTCGGTACCTGTCCGCTGCCTCAGGAGTCCCATGAGCCAAAAGAACCCGATAGGACTCCTTCTTCAGCTTGACGTCATCCCTCACCGCCGGTGTCCACCAACGGGTTCTAGGATTACCGCCACGACAGGCACCAACTACCTTGCGGCCACAGCTCCAATCAGCCGCCTCGACAATAGAGGTGCGGAACATGGTCCACTCGGACTCAATGTCCAGCACCTCCCTCGTGACATGTTCAAAGTTCTTCCGGAGGTGGGAATTGAAACTCTCTCTGACAGGAGACTCTGCCAGACGTTCCCAGCAAACCCTCACAATGCGTTTGGGCCTGCCAGGTCTGTCCGGCATCCTCCCCCACCATCGCAGCCAACTCACCACCAGGTGGTGATCGGTAGAAAGCTCCGCCCCTCTCTTCACCCGAGTGTCCAAAACATGAGGCCGCAAATCCGATGACACAACTACAAAGTCGATCATAGAACTGCGGCCTAGGGTGTCCTGGTGCCAAGTGCACATATGGACACCCTTATGCTTGAACATGGTGTTCATTATGGACAATCCGTGACGGGCACAAAAGTCCAATAACAAAACACCACTTGGGTTCAGATCCGGGCGGCCATTCTTCCCAATCACGCCTCTCCAGGTTTCACTGTCGTTGCCAATATGAGCGTTGAAGTCCCCCAGTAGAACGAGGGAACCACCCGGGGGAGCACTCTCAAGTACTCCCTCGAGTGAATCCAAAAAGGGTGGGTACTCTGAGCTGCTGTTTGGCGCGTAAGCGCAAACAACAGTCAGGACCCGTCCCCCCACCCGAAGGCGGAGGGAAGCTACCCTCTCGTCCACCGGGTTGAACTCCAACATGCAGGCTCTGAGCCGGGGGGCAACAAGAATTGCCACCCCAGCCCGTCGCCTCTCACTGCTGGCAACGCCAGAGTGGAAGAGAGTCCAGCCCCTCTCGAGAGAACTGGTTCCAGAGTCCTTGCTGTGCGTCGAGGTGAGTCCGACTATATCCAACCGGAACTTCTCTACCTCGCGCACTAGCTCAGGCTCCTTCCCCCCCAGCGAGGTGACGTTCCACGTCCCAAGAGCTAGCTTCTGTAGCCGAGGATCGGACCGCCAAGTGCCCTGCCTTCGGCTACCGCCCAGCTCACATTGCACCCGACCTCTATGGCCCCTGCTATGGGTGGTGAGCCCATTGGAGGGGGGACCCACGTTGCCTCTTCGGGCTGTGCCCGGCCGGGCCCCATGGGGACAGGCCCGGCCACCAGGCGCTCGCCATCGTGCCCCAACTCCGGGCCTGGCTCCGGAGGGGGGCCCCGGTGACCCGCGTCCGGGCGAGGGAAATCTGAGTCTCGGTTCTTGCATTTCCATAGAAGTCTTCGAGCTGCTCTTTGTCTGATCCCTCACCTAGGACCTGTTTGTCTTGGGAGACCCTACCAGGGGGCATGGAAGCCCCCGGACAACATAGCTCCTAGGATCATTGGGACACGCAAACTCCTCTACCACGTTAAGGTGGCAGCTCAGAGAGGAGATGGGTGTCTCTTCATTCTAATTTTTTATTAATTAATTAATTTAATTATTTTTTATTTTTTATTTTACTTTACAGCACTTGTACTTTCCCGGTTCAAAGCGCTAAACGGAAGGAAATATACGTGTTGACGTTTACCCCGCAGCACCTGCAGTAAGCGAACCGGTCCGAAAGGTGGCGCCGTAGCACAAACAATAACACAACTTTTCAGTGTCTGCTTGTAATGAATGGAAACTATTTAAGCAGTAGAAAACTGGATGGGTGGATTTGTTGAACACAAAACATTATCATGGCTGTCAGCAAAGAAAAATCCATATATTGTCCGCGCCGTTTTATAAGCCGCAGGGTCAAAAGCGCAGGGAAAAAAGTAGCATATTGGACATTTTACATGCAAGTCATCATTTTTTTTCTGATATCAAACCGATATCAATATCAGATCGGAAGAAAGTAATTGTCTGCTTTGTGTGTCAGCCACATTTTCATTTGCACATGACTTATATTTCCTATGTTACATTTTTATTTGGGTCACGTGGTTTATCTCCTAAGTTTTGAATCATCTTCTGTTCTCAATCGTGTTTTGCATTTGTTCCCTTCAGTCATGTGTCTTGTTTTTATGTGTGTGTGTGTGCATGCATGCATGGTTCCCACCTTTTCCACACGGCGCTCCAGAGAAGGAGGGTCGACCTCGGCGCAGAAGGACTCCCCGCTTTCACTTAAAGCCGTGTTAAGGTTGCACCTGCAGGTAAAGAAAGAGGCAGTGGAATAGCATTCACTCATTCATTCCATTCTTTCTTGTTTCCCTTTATGTTATTTAGCTAAATCAGCTGTTTTCTATTACTTCACCCATTTTAGTTGATCTTTTTAAGCTGCAATCTGAGCTGAATTGTAGAGAATCTGACTAATTACAGGTAAAAGCCAGTAAATTAGAATATTTTGAAAAACTTGATTTATTTCAGTAATTGCATTCAAAAGGTGTAACTTGTACATTATATTTATTCATTGCACACAGACTGATGCATTCAAATTAAGGCTGAAACGACGCGTCGACGTCATCGGTTACGTAAATACGTCGACGCCGTTTTTGTGCGTCGGCGCGTCGCATATTTACGTCACACTACTTTACTGTCATGGCGGAGCGCAAAGCAGACGATGCGAGCGAGGGGGAAAAAAGCACGCCAAAAGTCGTCAAAAGTGTGGGAGTATTTCAATAAACGGCCTAATAATGTTGTTGTATGCACACTGTGTCGAGCGGAAATGGCCTATCATAGCAGCACAACGGCTATGAACGAACATTTGAAAAGAAAACCCCCGACAGCGTTCTTGCCATCACCATCAACAAGTCAATCGTCCGCGTGCGTATACGTTGTCATTATTACACAAAAACATGAATGTGTCATTTGTATCTGCGTTGTAAATTCATAAACTAAAGCACCGTTTCGCTCTGAGAGGCGCGTTTGGCGTGCCTGTTCAGTGTTTACAAAGACGCGCTCCTCTTTAACGCTGTGGAGAGGCGGCGGCGGCGAGCGAGCGGCGAGGCGGGGCGCGCCAGGAGCGACGCCGCAAACGTGCCCAGGTGCGCGATCCGCGCAGTTGGAAGAGAAAAGACTTTGTGTAAAATTAAAAGATTGTAAACCCGGCAAAGCCGTCTGGCGTTCAGTCTGTCGGTCCTGAAAGAACCCCACGGCACAAGACGTGTCACAAACGCTAACGTTAATTAGTTGTGCAAATACCTTTTACAACATTAACAGTTACATATACTATGTACAAACCAACAATTAACTTTCACTTTAATCATACTATCATGGTTGTGTTATTAAGCAAAATAAGCAATACTTTTACTTTTGTTGAAATGTTTACACTGTACACTTTTTTGTATTGGATGTTTAGCTTTATTTTTGCACATTTTAGCAAATAAGCAATACTTTTACTTTTGTTGAAATGTTTACACTTGTTACAGAATATTTCCGTTTTGCACTTTTTTGTATTGGATGTTTATCTTTATTTTTGCACATTTTAAAGCAAAATAAGCAATACTTTTACTTTTGAAATGCTTATACTATTCCAGAATATTAAGATTTGCACTGGATGTTTACTTTTATATTTGCACATTAAAAAGCAAATAAGCTACTTTTAATTTTGTTAAATGTTAAAAGTTTTAAATGTTTACATTGTTACAGAATATTTTGTCATGTTGTTGTCAATGTTGACTGACTAGTGGCCATACTTTTTTTTTTGTAAATAAAAGCCATGCCTTTTGAAAAAACTGGCCTACATTTATTTTTTCCTCTTCATTTTAAATAAAAAAAAAAATCGGTAAAAGGAAAAATAATCTATAGATTAATCGAAAAAATAATCTATAGATTAACCGATTAATCGAAAAAAATAATCTATAGATTAATCGATAGAAAAATAATCGTTAGCTGCAGCCCTAATTCAAATGTTTATTTCATTTAATTTTGATGATTTGAAGTGGCAACAAATGAAAATCCAAAATTCCGTGTGTCACAAAATTAGAATATTACTTAAGGCTAATACAAAAAAGGGATTTTTAGAAATGTTGGCCAACTGAAAAGTATGAAAATGAAAAATATGAGCATGTACAATACTCAATACTTGGTTGGAGCTCCTTTTGCCTCAATTACTGCGTTAATGCGGCGTGGCATGGAGTCGATGAGTTTCTGGCACTGCTCAGGTGTTATGAGAGCCCAGGTTGCTCTGATAGTGGCCTTCAACTCTTCTGCGTTTTTGGGTCTGGCATTCTGCATCTTCCTTTTCACAATACCCCACAGATTTTCTATGGGGCTAAGGTCAGGGGAGTTGGCGGGCCAATTTAGAACAGAAATGCCATGGTCCGTAAACCAGGCACGGGTAGATTTTGCGCTGTGTGCAGGCGCCAAGTCCTGTTGGAACTTGAAATCTCCATCTCCATAGAGTAGGTCAGCAGCAGGAAGCATGAAGTGCTCTAAAACTTGCTGGTAGACGGCTGCGTTGACCCTGGATCTCAGGAAACAGAGTGGACCGACACCAGCAGATGACATGGCACCCCAAACCATCACTGATGGTGGAAACTTTACACTAGACTTCAGGCAACGTGGATCCTGTGCCTCTCCTGTCTTCCTCCAGACTCTGGGACCTCGATTTCCAAAGGAAATGCAAAATTTGCATGGTTGGGTGATGGTTTGGGGTGCCATGTCATCTGCTGGTGTCGGTCCACTCTGTTTCCTGAGATCCAGGGTCAACGCAGCAGTCTACCAGCAAGTTTTAGAGCACTTCATGCTTCCTGCTGCTGACCTGCTCTATGGAGATGGAGATTTCAAGTTCCAACAGGACTTGGCGCCTGCACACAGCGCAAAATCTACCCGTGCCTGGTTTACGGACCATGGTATTTCTGTTCTAAATTGGCCCGCCAACTCCCCTGACCTTAGCCCCATAGAAAATCTGTGGGGTATTGTGAAAAGGAAGATGCAGAATGCCAGACCCAAAAACGCAGAAGAGTTGAAGGCCACTATCAGAGCAACCTGGGCTCTCATAACACCTGAGCAGTGCCAGAAACTCATCG
>NC_084561.2:1227500-1250000 GCF_033978685.3 Nerophis lumbriciformis
AAAATTATGTTTGTTTAAAAAAAATACAGTGTGTGGAAAAAGAAGTATTTAACAAATATTTATCCACTAAATTATTTTATACCTATTTTTTATACATGGATGAATTCAAAACACTGTATTTTAAGAAATGGAATTTTTGAACACACCATTTTTACAGCGGCGCATTAATTTCACAGACGCATCCGCTTCTTGTATTTTTGAACCTGAATATAAGGAGGATGAGCTACACGTTTTAGAAGCTGAGTGCTAAGATCCAGCTTTAGTGAAACACTATAGCATCATGTAGCAGTATAAACAAATAGTTCAAATTCAGGGTATAAAATTTCAGCATGAAGAAAACCCAGTGTTTAAAATTATGTTTGTTAAAAAAAATACAGTGTGTGGAAAAAGAAGTATATAACAAATATTTATCCACTGAATTCTTTTATACTTAATTTTTACACGCACTGACCCCGAGAGGGACAAGCGGTAGAAAATAGATGAATGGATGAATTCAAAACATTGTATTTTAAGAAATTTAATTTTTGAACACACCATTTTTACAGCGGCGCATTAATTTCACAGACGCATCCGCTTCTTGTATTTTTGAGCCTGAATATAAGGAGGATGAGCTACAAGTTTTAGAAGCTGAGTGATAAGATCCAGCTTTAGTAGCAGTATAAACAAATTAATTGTTGAAAAATTCAGTTTGTGCAAATTCAGGGTATAAGATTTCACCATAAAGAAAACCCAGTGTTTAAAATTATGTTTGTTAAAAAAAATACAGTGTGTGGAAAAAGAAGTATATAACAAATATTTATCCACTAAATTATTTTATACCTATTTTTTATACGCACTGACCCCGCGAGGGACAAGCGGAAGAAAATGGATGAATTCAAAACACTGTATTTTAAGAAATTGAATTTTTGAACACACCATTTTTACAGCGGCGCATTAATTTCACAGACGCATCCGCTTCTTGTATTTTTGAGCCTGAGTATAAGGAGGATGAGCTACACGTTTTAGAAGCTGAGTGCTAAGATCCAGCTTTAGTAGCAGTATAAACAAATTAATTGTTGAAAAATTCAGTTTGTTCAAATTCAGGGTATAAGTTTGTTTAAAAAAAATACAGTGTGTGGAAAAAGAAGTATATAACAAATATTTATCCACTAAATTATTTTATACCTATTTTTTATACGCACTGACCCCGCGAGGGACAAGCGGTAGAAAATGGATGAATTCAAAACACTGTATTTTAAGAAATTTAATTTTTGAACACACCATTTTTACAGCGGCGCATTAATTTCACAGACGCATCCGCTTCTTGTATTTTTGAGCCTGAATATAAGGAGGATGAGCTACAAGTTTTAGAAGCTGAGTGCTAAGATCCAGCTTTAGTAGCAGTATAAACAAATTAATTGTTGAAAAATTCAGTTTGTTCAAATTCAGGGTATAAAATTTCAGCATGAAGAAAACCCAGTGTTTAAAATTATGTTTGTTAAAAAAAATACAGTGTGTGGAAAAAGAAGTATATAACAAATATTTATCCACTAAATTATTTTATACCAATTTTTTTATACGCACTGACCCCGCGAGGGACAAGCGGTAGAAAATGGATGAATTCAAAACACTGTATTTTAAGAAATTGAATTTTTGAACACACCATTTTTACAGCGGCGCATTCATTTCACAGACGCATCCGCTTCTTGTATTTTTGAGCCTGAATATAAGGAGGATGAGCTACAAGTTTTAGAAGCAGAGTGCTAAGATCCAGCTTTAGTAGCAGTATAAACAAATTAATTGTTGAAAAATTCAGTTTGTTCAAATTCAGGGTATAAGATTTCAGCATAAAGAAAACCCAGTGTTAAAAATTATGTTTGTTTAAAAAAAAATACAGTGTGTGGAAAAAGAAGTATATAACAAATATTTATCCACTAAATTATTTTATACCTATTTTTTATACGCACTGACCCCGCGAGGGACAAGCGGTAGAAAATGGATGAATTCAAAACACTGTTTTTTAAGAAATTGAATTTTTGAACACACCATTTTTACAGCGGCGCATTAATTTCACAGACGCATCCGCTTCTTGTATTTTTGAGCCTGAATATAAGGAGGATGAGCTACAAGTTTTAGAAGCTGAGTGCTAAGATCCAGCTTTTGTGAAACACTATAGCATCATGTAGCAGTATAAACAAATTGTTCAAATTCAGGGTGTAAAATTTCAGCATGAAGAAAACCCAGTGTTTAAAATTATGTTTCTTTAAAAAAATACAGTGTGTGGAAAAAGAAGTACCGTATATAACAAATATTTATCCACTGAATTCTTTTATACTTAATTTTTACACGCACTGATCCCGAGAGGGACAAGCGGTAGAAAATAGATGAATGGATGAATTCAACACTGCATTTTAAGAAATTTAATTTTTGAACACACCATTTTTACAGCGGCGCATTAATTTCACAGACGCATCCGCTTCTTGTATTTTTGAGCCTGAATATAAGGAGGATGAGCTACAAGTTTTAGAAGCTGAGTGCTAAGATCCAGCTTTAGTAGCAGTATAAACAAATTAATTGTTGAAAAATTCAGTTTGTGCAAATTCAGGGTATAAGATTTCAGCATAAAGAAAACCCAGTGTTAAAAATTATGTTTGTTTAAAAAAAAATACTGTGTGTGGAAAAAGAAGTATATAACAAATATTTATCCACTAAATTATTTTATACCTATTTTTTATACGCACTGACCCCGCGAGGGACAAGCGGTAGAAAATGGATGAATTCAAAACACTGTATTTTAAGAAATTTAATTTTTGAACACACCATTTTTACAGCGGCGCATTAATTTCACAGACGCATCCGCTTCTTGTATTTTTGAGCCTGAATATAAGGAGGATGAGCTACAAGTTTTAGAAGCTGAGTGATAAGATCCAGCTTTAGTGAAACACTATAGCATCATGTAGCAGTATAAACAAATTGTTCAAATTCAGGGTATAAAATTTCAGCATGAAGAAAACCCAGTGTTTAAAATTATGTTTGTTAAAAAAAATACAGTGTGTGGAAAAAGAAGTGTTTAACAAATATTTATCCACTAAATTATTTTATAACTATTTTTTATACGCACTGACCCCGCGAGGGACAAGCGGTAGAAAATGGATGAATTCAAAACACTGTATTTTAAGAAATGGAATTTTTGAACACACCATTTTTACAGCGGCGCATTAATTTCACAGACGCATCCGCTTCTTGTATTTTTGAGCCTGAATATAAGGAGGATGAGCTACAAGTTTTAGAAGCTGAGTGCTAAGATCCAGCTTTAGTAGCAGTATAAACAAATTAATTGTTGAAAAATTCAGTTTGTTCAAATTCAGGGTATAAGATTTCAGCATAAAGAAAACCCAGTGTTAAAAATTGTTTGTTTAAAAAAAAATACAGTGTGTAGAAAAAGAAGTATATAACAAATATTTATCCACTAAATTATTTTATACCTATTTTTTATACGCACTGACCCCGCGAGGGACAAGCGGTAGAAAATGGATGAATTCAAAACACTGTATTTTAAGAAATTTAATTTTTGAACACACCATTTTTACAGCGGCGCATTAATTTCACAGACGCATCCGCTTCTTGTATTTTTGAGCCTGAATATAAGGAGGATGAGCTACAAGTTTTAGAAGCTGAGTGCTAAGATCCAGCTTTAGTGAAACACTATAGCATCATGTAGCAGTATAAACAAATTGTTCAAATTCAGGGTATAAAATTTCAGCATAAAGAAAACCCAGTGTTAAAAATTATGTTTGTTAAAAAAAAATACAGTGTGTGGAAAAATAAGTATTTAACAAATATTTATCCACTAAATTATTTTATACCTATTTTTTATACGCACTGACCCCGCGAGGGACAAGCAGAAGAAAATGGATGAATTCAAAACACTGTATTTTAAGAAATTGAATTTTTGAACACACCATTTTTACAGCGGCGCATTAATTTCACAGACGCATCCGCTTCTTGTATTTTTGAGCCTGAATATAAGGAGGATGAGCTACAAGTTTTAGAAGCTGAGTGCTAAGATCCAGCTTTAGTAGCAGTATAAACAAATTAATTGTTGAAAAATTCAGTTTGTGCAAATTCAGGGTATAAGATTTCAGCATAAAGAAAACCCAGTGTTAAAAATTATGTTTGTTTAAAAAAAAAATACAGTGTGTGGAAAAAGAAGTATATAACAAATATTTATCCACTAAATTATTTTATACCTATTTTTTATACGCACTGGCCCCGCGAGGGACAAGCGGTAGAAAATGGATGAATTCAAAACACTGTATTTTAAGAAATTTCATTTTTGAACACACCATTTTTGCAGCGGCGCATTAATTTCACAGACGCATCCGCTTCTTGTATTTTTGAGCCTGAATATAAGGAGGATGAGCTACAAGTTTTAGAAGCTGAGTGCTAAGATCCAGCTTTAGTAGCAGTATAAACAAATTTATTGTTGAAAAATTCAGTTTGTTCAAATTCAGGGTATAAGATTTCAGCATAAAGAAAACCCAGTGTTAAAAATTATGTTTGTTTAAAAAAAATACAGTGTGTGGAAAAAGAAGTATATAACAAATATTTATCCACTAAATTATTTTATACCTATTTTTTTATATGCACTGACCTCGCGAGGGACAAGCGGTAGAAAATGGATGAATTCAAAACACTGTATTTTAAGAAATTGAATTTTTGAACACACCATTTTTACAGCGGCGCATTAATTTCACAGACTCATCCGCTTCTTGTATTTTTGAACCTGAATATAAGGAGGATGAGCTACAAGTTTTAGAAGGATCCAGCTTTAGTAGCAGTATAAACTAATTCATTGTTGAAAAATTCAGTTTGTTAAAATTCAGTGTATAAAATTTCAGCATAAAGAAAACTCAGTGTTAAAAATTATGTTTGTTAAAATACAGTGTGTGGAAAAAGAAGTATATAACAAATATTTATCCACTAAATTATTTTATACCTATTTGTTTATACGCACTGACCCCGCGAGGGACAAGCGGAAGAAAATGGATGAATTCAAAACACTGTATTTTAAGAAATTGAACTTTTGAACACACCATTTTTACAGCGGCGCATTAATTTCACAGACGCATCCGCTTCTTGTATTTTTGAGCCTGAATATAAGGAGGATGAGCTACAAGTTTTAGAAGCTGAGTGCTAAGATCCAGCTTTAGTAGCAGTATAAAGAAATTGATTGTTGAAAAATTCAGTTTGTGCAAATTCAGGGTATAAGATTTCAGCATAAAGAAAACCCAGTGTTAAAAATGATGTTTGTTAAAATACAGTGTGTGGAAAAAGAAGTATACAACAAATATTTATCCACTAAATTATTTTATACCTATTTTTTATACGCACTGACCCCGATAGGGACAAGCAGTAGAAAATGGATGAATTCAAAACACTATTTTAAGAAATTGAATTTTTTAACACACCATTTTTACAGCGGCGCATTAATTTCACAGACGCATCCACTTCTTGTATTTTTGAACCTGAATATAAGGAGGATGAGCTACAAGTTTTAGAAGCTGAGTGCTAAGATTCAGCTTTAGTGAAACACTATAGCATCATGTAGTAGTATAAACAAATTAATTGTTCAAATTCAGGGTATAAAATTTCCGCATAAAGAAAACCCAGTGTTAAAAATTATGTTTGTTAAAAAAAATACAGTGTGTGGAAAAAGAAGTATTTAACAAATATTTATCCACTAAATTATTTTATACCTATTTTTTTATACGCACTGACCCCGCGAGGGACAAGCGGTAGAAAATGGATGAATTCAAAACACTGTATTTTAAGAAATTGAATTTTTGAACACACCATTTTTACAGCGGCGCATTAATTTCACAGACGCATCCGCTTTTTGTATTTTTGAGCCTGAATATAAGGAGGATGAGCTACAAGTTTTAGAAGCTGAGTGCTAAGATCCAGCTTTAGTAGCAGTATAAACAAATTAATTGTTGAAAAATTCAGGGTATAAGATTTCAGCATAAAGAAAACCCAGTGTTAAAAATGATGTTTGTTTAAAAAAAAATAGTATGTGGAAAAAGAAGTATATAACAAATATTTATCCACTAAATTATTTTATAACTATTTTTTATACGCACTGACCTCGCGAGGGACAAGCGGTAAAAAATGGATGAATTCAAAACACTGTATTTTAAGAAATTTAATTTTTGAACACACCATTTTTACAGCGGCGCATTAATTTCACAGACGCATCCGCTTCTTGTATTTTTGAGCCTGAATATAAGGAGGATGAGCTACAAGTTTTAGAAGCTGAGTGCTAAGATCCAGCTTTTGTGAAACACTATAGCATCATGTAGCAGTATAAACAAATTGTTCAAATTCAGGGTATAAAATTTCAGCATGAAGAAAACCCAGTGTTAAAAATTATGTTTGTTTAAAAAAAAATACAGTGTGTGGAAAAAGAAGTATTTAACAAATATTTATCCACTAAATTGTTTTATACCTATTTTTTATACGCACTGACCCCGCGAGGGACAAGCGGTAGAAAATGGATGAATTCAAAACACTGTATTTTAAGAAATTGAATTTTTGAACACACCATTTTTACAGCGGCGCATTAATTTCACAGACGCATCCGCTTCTTGTATTTTTGAGCCTGAATATAAGGAGGATGAGCTACAAGTTTTAGAAGCTGAGTGCTAAGATCCAGCTTTAGTAGCAGTATAAACAAATTAATTGTTGAAAAATTCAGTTTGTTCAAATTCAGGGTATAAGTTTGTTTAAAAAAAAATACAGTGTGTGGAAAAAGAAGTATTTAACATATATTTATCCACTAAATTATTTTATACCTATTTTTTATACGCACTGACCTCGCGAGGGACAAGCGGTAGAAAATGGATGAATTCAAAACACTGTATTTTAAGAAATCGAATTTTTGAACACAACATTTTTACAGCGGCGCATTAATTTCACAGACGCATCCGCTTCTTGTATTTTTGAGCCTGAATATAAGGAGGATGAGCTACAAGTTTTAGAAGCTGAGTGCTAAGATCCAGCTTTAGTAGCCGTATAAACAAATTAATTGTTGAAAAATTCAGTTTTTTCAAATTCAGGGTATAAGATTTCAGCATAAAGAAAACCCAGTGTTAAAAATTATGTTTGTTTGAAAAAAAAAATACTGTGTGTGGAAAAAGAAGTATTTAACAAATATTTATCCACTAAATTATTTTATACCTATTTTTTTATACGCACTGACCCCGAGAGGGACAAGCGGTAGAAAATGGATAAATTCAAACACTGCATTTTAAGAAATTTCATTTTTGAACACACCATTTTTACAGCGGCGCATTAATTTCACAGACGCATCCGCTTCTTGTATTTTTGAGCCTGAATATAAGGAGGATGAGCTACAAGTTTTAGAAGCTGAGTGCTAAGATCCAGCTTTAGTAGCAGTATAAACAAATTAATTGTTGAAAAATTCAGTTTGTTCAAATTCAGGGTATAAGATTTCAGCATAAAGAAAACCCAGTGTTAAAAATTATGTTTGTTTAAAAAAAAATACAGTGTGTGGAAAAAGAAGTATTTAACAAATATTTATCCACTAAATTATTTTATAACTATTTTTTATACGCACTGACCCCGCGAGGGACAAGCGGTAGAAAATGGATGAATTCAAAACACTGTATTTTAAGAAATTTAATTTTTGAACACACCATTTTTACAGCGGCGCATTAATTTCACAGACGCATCCGCTTCTTGTATTTTTGAGCCTGAATATAAGGAGGATGAGCTACACGTTTTAGAAGCTGAGTGCTAAGATCCAGCTTTAGTAGCAGTATAAACAAATTAATTGTTGAAAAATTCAGTTTGTTCAAATTCAGGGTATAAGATTTCAGCATAAAGAAAACCCAGTGTTAAAAATTATGTTTGTTTAAAAAAAAATAGTGTGTGGAAAAAGAAGTATATAACAAATATTTATCCACTAAATTATTTTATACCTATTTTTTTATACGCACTGACCCCGCGAGGGACAAGCGGTAGAAAATGGATGAATTCAAAACACTGTATTTTAAGAAATTGAATTTTTGAACACACCATTTTTACAGCGGCGCATTAATTTCACAGACGCATCCGCTTTTTGTATTTTTGAGCCTGAATATAAGGAGGATGAGCTACAAGTTTTAGAAGCTGAGTGCTAAGATCCAGCTTTAGTAGCAGTATAAACAAATTAATTGTTGAAAAATTCAGGGTATAAGATTTCAGCATAAAGAAAACCCAGTGTTAAAAATGATGTTTGTTTAAAAAAAAATAGTATGTGGAAAAAGAAGTATATAACAAATATTTATCCACTAAATTATTTTATAACTATTTTTTATACGCACTGACCTCGCGAGGGACAAGCGGTAAAAAATGGATGAATTCAAAACACTGTATTTTAAGAAATTTAATTTTTGAACACACCATTTTTACAGCGGCGCATTAATTTCACAGACGCATCCGCTTCTTGTATTTTTGAGCCTGAATATAAGGAGGATGAGCTACAAGTTTTAGAAGCTGAGTGCTAAGATCCAGCTTTTGTGAAACACTATAGCATCATGTAGCAGTATAAACAAATTGTTCAAATTCAGGGTATAAAATTTCAGCATGAAGAAAACCCAGTGTTAAAAATTATGTTTGTTTAAAAAAAAATACAGTGTGTGGAAAAAGAAGTATTTAACAAATATTTATCCACTAAATTGTTTTATACCTATTTTTTATACGCACTGACCCCGCGAGGGACAAGCGGTAGAAAATGGATGAATTCAAAACACTGTATTTTAAGAAATTGAATTTTTGAACACACCATTTTTACAGCGGCGCATTAATTTCACAGACGCATCCGCTTCTTGTATTTTTGAGCCTGAATATAAGGAGGATGAGCTACAAGTTTTAGAAGCTGAGTGCTAAGATCCAGCTTTAGTAGCAGTATAAACAAATTAATTGTTGAAAAATTCAGTTTGTTCAAATTCAGGGTATAAGTTTGTTTAAAAAAAAATACAGTGTGTGGAAAAAGAAGTATTTAACATATATTTATCCACTAAATTATTTTATACCTATTTTTTATACGCACTGACCTCGCGAGGGACAAGCGGTAGAAAATGGATGAATTCAAAACACTGTATTTTAAGAAATCGAATTTTTGAACACAACATTTTTACAGCGGCGCATTAATTTCACAGACGCATCCGCTTCTTGTATTTTTGAGCCTGAATATAAGGAGGATGAGCTACAAGTTTTAGAAGCTGAGTGCTAAGATCCAGCTTTAGTAGCCGTATAAACAAATTAATTGTTGAAAAATTCAGTTTGTTCAAATTCAGGGTATAAGATTTCAGCATAAAGAAAACCCAGTGTTAAAAATTATGTTTGTTTGAAAAAAAAAATACTGTGTGTGGAAAAAGAAGTATTTAACAAATATTTATCCACTAAATTATTTTATACCTATTTTTTTATACGCACTGACCCCGAGAGGGACAAGCGGTAGAAAATGGATAAATTCAAACACTGCATTTTAAGAAATTTCATTTTTGAACACACCATTTTTACAGCGGCGCATTAATTTCACAGACGCATCCGCTTCTTGTATTTTTGAGCCTGAATATAAGGAGGATGAGCTACAAGTTTTAGAAGCTGAGTGCTAAGATCCAGCTTTAGTAGCAGTATAAACAAATTAATTGTTGAAAAATTCAGTTTGTTCAAATTCAGGGTATAAGATTTCAGCATAAAGAAAACCCAGTGTTAAAAATTATGTTTGTTTAAAAAAAAATACAGTGTGTGGAAAAAGAAGTATTTAACAAATATTTATCCACTAAATTATTTTATAACTATTTTTTATACGCACTGACCCCGCGAGGGACAAGCGGTAGAAAATGGATGAATTCAAAACACTGTATTTTAAGAAATTTAATTTTTGAACACACCATTTTTACAGCGGCGCATTAATTTCACAGACGCATCCGCTTCTTGTATTTTTGAGCCTGAATATAAGGAGGATGAGCTACACGTTTTAGAAGCTGAGTGCTAAGATCCAGCTTTAGTAGCAGTATAAACAAATTAATTGTTGAAAAATTCAGTTTGTTCAAATTCAGGGTATAAGATTTCAGCATAAAGAAAACCCAGTGTTAAAAATTATGTTTGTTTAAAAAAAAATAGTGTGTGGAAAAAGAAGTATATAACAAATATTTATCCACTAAATTATTTTATACCTATTTTTTTATACGCACTGACCCCGCGAGGGACAAGCGGTAGAAAATGGATGAATTCAAAACACTGTATTTTAAGAAATTGAATTTTTGAACACACCATTTTTACAGCGGCGCATTAATTTCACAGACGCATCCGCTTTTTGTATTTTTGAGCCTGAATATAAGGAGGATGAGCTACAAGTTTTAGAAGCTGAGTGCTAAGATCCAGCTTTAGTAGCAGTATAAACAAATTAATTGTTGAAAAATTCAGGGTATAAGATTTCAGCATAAAGAAAACCCAGTGTTAAAAATGATGTTTGTTTAAAAAAAAATAGTATGTGGAAAAAGAAGTATATAACAAATATTTATCCACTAAATTATTTTATAACTATTTTTTATACGCACTGACCTCGCGAGGGACAAGCGGTAAAAAATGGATGAATTCAAAACACTGTATTTTAAGAAATTTAATTTTTGAACACACCATTTTTACAGCGGCGCATTAATTTCACAGACGCATCCGCTTCTTGTATTTTTGAGCCTGAATATAAGGAGGATGAGCTACAAGTTTTAGAAGCTGAGTGCTAAGATCCAGCTTTTGTGAAACACTATAGCATCATGTAGCAGTATAAACAAATTGTTCAAATTCAGGGTATAAAATTTCAGCATGAAGAAAACCCAGTGTTAAAAATTATGTTTGTTTAAAAAAAAATACAGTGTGTGGAAAAAGAAGTATTTAACAAATATTTATCCACTAAATTGTTTTATACCTATTTTTTATACGCACTGACCCCGCGAGGGACAAGCGGTAGAAAATGGATGAATTCAAAACACTGTATTTTAAGAAATTGAATTTTTGAACACACCATTTTTACAGCGGCGCATTAATTTCACAGACGCATCCGCTTCTTGTATTTTTGAGCCTGAATATAAGGAGGATGAGCTACAAGTTTTAGAAGCTGAGTGCTAAGATCCAGCTTTAGTAGCAGTATAAACAAATTAATTGTTGAAAAATTCAGTTTGTTCAAATTCAGGGTATAAGTTTGTTTAAAAAAAAATACAGTGTGTGGAAAAAGAAGTATTTAACATATATTTATCCACTAAATTATTTTATACCTATTTTTTATACGCACTGACCTCGCGAGGGACAAGCGGTAGAAAATGGATGAATTCAAAACACTGTATTTTAAGAAATCGAATTTTTGAACACAACATTTTTACAGCGGCGCATTAATTTCACAGACGCATCCGCTTCTTGTATTTTTGAGCCTGAATATAAGGAGGATGAGCTACAAGTTTTAGAAGCTGAGTGCTAAGATCCAGCTTTAGTAGCCGTATAAACAAATTAATTGTTGAAAAATTCAGTTTGTTCAAATTCAGGGTATAAGATTTCAGCATAAAGAAAACCCAGTGTTAAAAATTATGTTTGTTTGAAAAAAAAAATACTGTGTGTGGAAAAAGAAGTATTTAACAAATATTTATCCACTAAATTATTTTATACCTATTTTTTTATACGCACTGACCCCGAGAGGGACAAGCGGTAGAAAATGGATAAATTCAAACACTGCATTTTAAGAAATTTCATTTTTGAACACACCATTTTTACAGCGGCGCATTAATTTCACAGACGCATCCGCTTCTTGTATTTTTGAGCCTGAATATAAGGAGGATGAGCTACAAGTTTTAGAAGCTGAGTGCTAAGATCCAGCTTTAGTAGCAGTATAAACAAATTAATTGTTGAAAAATTCAGTTTGTTCAAATTCAGGGTATAAGATTTCAGCATAAAGAAAACCCAGTGTTAAAAATTATGTTTGTTTAAAAAAAAATACAGTGTGTGGAAAAAGAAGTATTTAACAAATATTTATCCACTAAATTATTTTATAACTATTTTTTATACGCACTGACCCCGCGAGGGACAAGCGGTAGAAAATGGATGAATTCAAAACACTGTATTTTAAGAAATTTAATTTTTGAACACACCATTTTTACAGCGGCGCATTAATTTCACAGACGCATCCGCTTCTTGTATTTTTGAGCCTGAATATAAGGAGGATGAGCTACACGTTTTAGAAGCTGAGTGCTAAGATCCAGCTTTAGTAGCAGTATAAACAAATTAATTGTTGAAAAATTCAGTTTGTTCAAATTCAGGGTATAAGATTTCAGCATAAAGAAAACCCAGTGTTAAAAATTATGTTTGTTTAAAAAAAAATAGTGTGTGGAAAAAGAAGTATATAACAAATATTTATCCACTAAATTATTTTATACCTATTTTTTTATACGCACTGACCCCGCGAGGGACAAGCGGTAGAAAATGGATGAATTCAAAACACTGTATTTTAAGAAATTGAATTTTTGAACACACCATTTTTACAGCGGCGCATTAATTTCACAGACGCATCCGCTTTTTGTATTTTTGAGCCTGAATATAAGGAGGATGAGCTACAAGTTTTAGAAGCTGAGTGCTAAGATCCAGCTTTAGTAGCAGTATAAACAAATTAATTGTTGAAAAATTCAGGGTATAAGATTTCAGCATAAAGAAAACCCAGTGTTAAAAATGATGTTTGTTTAAAAAAAAATAGTATGTGGAAAAAGAAGTATATAACAAATATTTATCCACTAAATTATTTTATAACTATTTTTTATACGCACTGACCTCGCGAGGGACAAGCGGTAAAAAATGGATGAATTCAAAACACTGTATTTTAAGAAATTTAATTTTTGAACACACCATTTTTACAGCGGCGCATTAATTTCACAGACGCATCCGCTTCTTGTATTTTTGAGCCTGAATATAAGGAGGATGAGCTACAAGTTTTAGAAGCTGAGTGCTAAGATCCAGCTTTTGTGAAACACTATAGCATCATGTAGCAGTATAAACAAATTGTTCAAATTCAGGGTATAAAATTTCAGCATGAAGAAAACCCAGTGTTAAAAATTATGTTTGTTTAAAAAAAAATACAGTGTGTGGAAAAAGAAGTATTTAACAAATATTTATCCACTAAATTGTTTTATACCTATTTTTTATACGCACTGACCCCGCGAGGGACAAGCGGTAGAAAATGGATGAATTCAAAACACTGTATTTTAAGAAATTGAATTTTTGAACACACCATTTTTACAGCGGCGCATTAATTTCACAGACGCATCCGCTTCTTGTATTTTTGAGCCTGAATATAAGGAGGATGAGCTACAAGTTTTAGAAGCTGAGTGCTAAGATCCAGCTTTAGTAGCAGTATAAACAAATTAATTGTTGAAAAATTCAGTTTGTTCAAATTCAGGGTATAAGTTTGTTTAAAAAAAAATACAGTGTGTGGAAAAAGAAGTATTTAACATATATTTATCCACTAAATTATTTTATACCTATTTTTTATACGCACTGACCTCGCGAGGGACAAGCGGTAGAAAATGGATGAATTCAAAACACTGTATTTTAAGAAATCGAATTTTTGAACACAACATTTTTACAGCGGCGCATTAATTTCACAGACGCATCCGCTTCTTGTATTTTTGAGCCTGAATATAAGGAGGATGAGCTACAAGTTTTAGAAGCTGAGTGCTAAGATCCAGCTTTAGTAGCAGTATAAACAAATTAATTGTTGAAAAATTCAGTTTGTTCAAATTCAGGGTATAAGATTTCAGCATAAAGAAAACCCAGTGTTAAAAATTATGTTTGTTTGAAAAAAAAAATACTGTGTGTGGAAAAAGAAGTATTTAACAAATATTTATCCACTAAATTATTTTATACCTATTTTTTTATACGCACTGACCCCGAGAGGGACAAGCGGTAGAAAATGGATGAATTCAAAACACTGTATTTTAAGAAATTGAATTTTTTAACACACCATTTTTACAGCGGCGCATTAATTTCACAGACGCATCCGCTTCTTATATTTTTGAGCCTGAATATAAGGAGGATGAGCTACAAGTTTTAGAAGCTGAGTGCTAAGATCCAGCTTTAGTAGCAGTATAAACAAATTAATTGTTGAAAAATTCAGTTTGTTCAAATTCAGGGTATAAGATTTCAGCATAAAGAAAACCCAGTGTTAAAAATTATGTTTGTTTAAAAAAAAATAGTGTGTGGAAAAAGAAGTATATATACATATACAAATATTTATCCACTAAATTATTTTATACCTATTTTTTATACGCACTGACCCCGAGAGGGACAAGCGGTAGAAAATGGATGAATTCAAAACACTGTATTTTAAGAAATTGAATTTTTGAACACAACATTTTTACAGCGGCGCATTAATTTCACAGACGCATCCGCTTCTTGTATTTTTGAGCCTGAATATAAGGAGGATGAGCTACAAGTTTTAGAAGCTGAGTGCTAAGATCCAGCTTTTGTGAAACACTTTAGCATCATGTAGCAGTATAAACAAATTGTTCAAATTCAGGGTATAAAATTTCAGCATAAAAAAAAACCCAGTGTTAAAAATTATGTTTGTTTAAAAAAAAATACAGTGTGTGGAAAAAGAAGTATATAACAAATATTTATCCACTAAATTATTTTATACCTATTTTTTTATACGCACTGACCCCGCGAGGGACAAGCGGTAGAAAATGGATGAATTCAAAACACTGTATTTTAAGAAATTAAATTTTTGAACACAACATTTTTACAGCGGCGCATTAATTTCACAGACGCATCTGCTTCTTGTATTTTTGAGCCTGAATATAAGGAGGATGAGCTACAAGTTTTAGAAGCTGAGTGCTAAGATCCAGCTTTAGTAGCAGTATAAACAAATTAATTGTTGAAAAATTCAGTTTGTTAAAATTCAGTGTATAAAATTTCAGCATAAAGAAAACCCAGTGTTAAAAATTATGTTTGTTTAAAAAAAAATACTGTGTGTGGAAAAAGAAGTATTTAACAAATATTTATCCACTAAATTATTTTCTACCTATTTTTTATACGCACTGACCCCGCGAGGGACAAGCGGTAAAAAATGGATCAATTCAAAACACTGTATTTTAAGAAATTTAATTTTTGAACACACCATTTTTACAGCGGCGCATTAATTTCACAGACGCATCCGCTTCTTATATTTTTGAGCCTGAATATAAGGAGGATGAGCTACAAGTTTTAGAAGCTGAGTGCTAAGATCCAGCTTTAGTAGCAGTATAAACAAATTAATTGTTGAAAAATTCAGTTTGTTCAAATTCAGGGTATAAGATTTCAGCATAAAGAAAACCCAGTGTTAAAAATTATGTTTGTTTAAAAAAAAAATAGTGTGTGGAAAAAGAAGTATATAATAAATATTTATCCACTAAATTATTTTATAACTATTTTTTATACGCACTGGCAAGGGACAAGCGGAAGAAAATGGATGAATTCAAAACACTGTATTTTAAGAAATTGAATTTTTGAACACACCATTTTTACAGCGGCGCATTAATTTCACAGATGCATCCGCTTCTTATATTTTTGAGCCTGAATATAAGGAGGATGAGCTACAAGTTTTAGAAGCTGAGTGCTAAGATCCAACTTTAGTAGCAGTATAAACAAATTAATTGTTGAAAAATTCAGTTTGTTCAAATTCAGGGTATAAGATTTCAGCATAAAGAAAACCCAGTGTTAAAAATTATGTTTGTTTAAAAAAAAATAGTGTGTGGAAAAAGAAGTATATAACAAATATTTATCCACTAAATTATTTTATAACTATTTTTTATACGCACTGGCAAGGGACAAGCGGAAGAAAATGGATGAATTCAAAACACTGTATTTTAAGAAATTGAATTTTTGAACACACCATTTTTACAGCGGCGCATTCATTTCACAGACGCATCCGCTTCTTGTATTTTTGAGCCTGAATATAAGGAGGATGAGCTACAAGTTTTAGAAGCTGAGTGCTAAGATCCAGCTTTAGTAGCAGTATAAACAAATTAATTGTTGAAAAATTCAGTTTGTTCAAATTCAGGGTATAGGATTTCAGCATAAAGAAAACCCAGTGTTAAAAATTATGTTTGTTTAAAAAAAAATACAGTATGTGGAAAAAGAAGTATATAACAAATATTTATCCACTAAATTATTTTATACCTATTTTTTTATACGCACTGACCCCGCGAGGGACAAGCGGTAGAAAATGGATGAATTCAAAACACTGTATTTTAAGAAATTGAATTTTTTAACACACCATTTTTACAGCGGCGCATTAATTTCACAGACGCATCCGCTTCTTGTATTTTTGAGCCTGAATCTAAGGAGGATGAGCTACAAGTTTTAGAAGATGAGTGCTAAGATCCAGCTTTAGTAGCAGTATAAACAAATTAATTGTTGAAAAATTCAGTTTGTTCAAATTCAGGGTATAAGATTTCAGCATAAAGAAAACCCAGTGTTAAAAATTATGTTTGTTTAAAAAAAAATACAGTGTGTGGAAAAAGAAGTATATAACAAATATTTATCCACTAAATTATTTTATACCTATTTTTTTATACGCACTGACCCCGCGAGGGACAAGCGGAAGAAAATGGATGAATTCAAAACACTGTATTTTAAGAAATTGATTTTTTGAACACACCATTTTTACAGTGGCGCATTAATTTCACGCTTCTTGTATTTTTGAGCCTGAATATAAGGAGGATGAGCTACAAGTTTTAGAAGCTGAGTGCTAAGATCCAGCTTTAGTAGCAGTATAAACAAATTAATTGTTGAAAAATTCAGTTTGTTCAAATTCAGGGTATAAGATTTCAGCATAAAGAAAACCCAGTGTTAAAAATTATGTTTGTTTAAAAAAAAATACAGTGTGTGGAAAAAGAAGTATATAACAAATATTTATCCACTAAATTATTTTATACCTATTTTTTATACGCACTGACCCCGCGAGGGACAAGCGGTAGAAAATGGATGAATTCAAAACACTGTATTTTAAGAAATTAAATTTTTGAACACAACATTTTTACAGCGGCGCATTAATTTCACAGACGCATCCGCTTCTTGTATTTTTGAACCTGAATATAAGGAGGATGAGCTACAAGTTTTAGAAGCTGAGTGCTAAGATCCAGCTTTAGTAGCAGTATAAACAAATTAATTGTTGAAAAATTCAGTTTGTTCAAATTCAGGGTATAAGATTTCAGCATAAAGAAAACCCAGTGTTAAAAATTATGTTTGTTTAAAAAAAAATAGTGTGTGGAAAAGGAAGTATATAACAAATATTTATCCACTAAATTATTTTATACCTATTTTTTATACGCACTGACCCCGCGAGGGACAAGCGGTAAAAATGGATGAATTCAAAACACTGTATTTTAAGAAATTTAATTTTTGAACACACCATTTTTACAGCGGCGCATTAATTTCACAGACGCATCCGCTTCTTGTATTTTTGAGCCTGAACATAAGGAGGATGAGCTACAAGTTTTAGAAGCTGAGTGCTAAGATCCAGCTTTAGTAGCAGTATAAACAAATTAATTGTTGAAAAATTCAGTTTGTTAAAATTCAGTGTATAAAATTTCAGCATAAAGAAAACCCGGTGTTAAAAATTATGTTTGTTAAAATACAGTGTGTGGAAAAAGAAGTATACAACAAATATTTATCCACTAAATTATTTTATACCTATTTTTTATACGCACTGATCCCGATAGGGACAAGCAGTAGAAAATGGATGAATTCAAAACACTGTATTTTAAGAAATTGAATTTTTTAACACACCATTTTTACAGCGGCACATTAATTTCACAGACTTCAACAACAACACTACTAATCATGACAACATGGGACAAATAACTATCCAAAACCTTCTATTTTTGAACCTGAATATAAGGAGGACGATCTACAAGTTTTAGAAGATCCAGCTTTAGTGAAACACTACAGCATCATGTAGCAGTATTGCTAAGTGCTAAACAGGAAATACAAACTACGAACATAATAAAACAATCACTCACTCTACAATGTCTGCTCTCATCGGGATGTCGACCGATGGGATGTTTATATCTTCCCGTTTAGTTAAAGAATGAATCGTGATCCTCACAAAGGGTTGAATGGAAAAAGCGTCTATTCGTGGCTTTCTCGCCATCTCCGGGTCTAAGTTGGATGTGAAAGTTGACCAATTTCTCGGTTCTCGGTTCTCTGATCACGGCGCTGCTAAAAATAATTTGTCTGCGTTAGCACTTATAATAACAATATGTAATTAAAATAACAATATCGCTAATAATTGCTTCATATTCAGGTCACGACATGTTTTGTTGGCGCTTTTTGGATGTTTTTTTATAAGGCTTTATGGGTGGAATAGTGTACTGCATTGTTAGCCACCTCGTACTTGCCGTATTTTACTATTTAGAATGCATTAAAAAAAAGAAAAGCATGTGTTCTTGTCTTACATAATATTGTGAATGATAGACAAAATTCCCCCCAAAAAGCTCCCCTTTAAGAACACAAAATATGCAGACTTGAATTAAAAACTGGTTGAGCACATATTATTTGAAGTACAATTATGGAAGTTAATTTGTGTCTTTGTTTGGACACTGAATTTTTATGTAACTTCATTTTTTCTGTTTGAATTTTGTAAAAAAAAAAAAAAAAAAATTATTTATTTTTTTACATCAAACTATGCTGACAATTGGTGTTAGATGTAATATTGTGTGCAAAATGTATGTTAAAAAAAATCAGTTTTTGTACACACAAATTACGTTTGTTAAAATACAATATTTTAAAATCCAGTGTCTACAAAAATAAAATGTTAAAAAAATTCTATATAAAAAAATTTAGTGTTTAAAAATTTGATTGGTTAAAATTCACTGTATGAAAATTCAGTGCTTAAAAATTCAGCGTAAAAAATGTAGTTTAAAAATTCAGCGTAAAAAAAATTAGTGTTTCAAAAATTCTGTTTGTTAAAATATACTGTTTAAAAATGCAGTATCTAAAAAAAATTAAGTGTAAACAAATTTAACGTAAAAGAATTCAATATATAACAATTCAGTGATTAGAAATTCAGCATAAAAAAATTGAGTGTTTAAAAATTGTTACTTAAAATACACTGTTTAAAAATTCAGTGTCTGAAAAAATTAAGTGTAAACGAATTTAACATAAAAAAATTCAATGTATAAAAATTTAGTGTATAAAAATTCAGTGTGTAAAAAAAATTACGTTTGTTAAAATACAATATTTTAAAATCCAGTGTCAACAAAAATAAAATGTAAAAAAATTCTATATAAAAAAATTGAGTGTTTAAAAATTTGATTGGTTAAAATTCACTGTATGAAAATTCAGTGCTTAAAAATTCTGCGTAAAAAATGTAGTCTAAAAATTCAGCGTAAAAAAAAATTAGTGTTTCAAAAATTCTGTTTGTTAAAATATACTGTTTAAAAATGCAGTATCTAAAATAAATTAAGTGTAAACAAATTTAACATAAAAAAAATTCAATGTATAACAATTCAGTGCTTAAAAATTCAGCATAAAAAATTTAGTGTTTAAAAATTATGTTTCTTAAAATACACTGTTTAAAAATTCAGTGTCTAAAAAAATTAAGTGTAAACGAATTTAACATAAAAAAAATTCAATGTATAAAAATTCAGTGTGTAAAAAAAATTACGTTTGTTAAAATACAATATTTTAAAATCCAGTGTCTACAAAAATAAAATGTAAAACAATTCTATATAAAAAAATTGAGTGTTTAAAAATTTGATTGGTTAAAATTCACTGTGTGAAAATTCAGTGCTTAAAAATTCAGCGTAAAAAATGTACTTTAAAAATTCAGCGTAAAAAAAAATTTGTGTTTCAAAAATTCTTCTTGTTAAAATATACTGTTTAAAAATGCAGTATCTAAAAAAAATTAAGTGTAAACAAATTTAACATAAAATAATTCAATGTATAACAATTCAATGATTAAAAATTCAGCATAAAAAAATGTAGTGTTTAAAAATTATGTTACTTAAAATACACTGTTTAAAAATTCAGTGTCTAAAAAAATTAAGTGTAAACGAATTTAACATAAAAAAATTCAATGTATAAAAATTCAGTGTGTAAAAAAAATTACGTTTGTTAAAATACAATATTTTAAAATCCAGTGTCTACAAAAATAAAATGTAAAACAATTCTATATAAAAAAATTGAGTGTTTAAAGATTTGATTGGTTAAAATTCACTGTATGAAAATTCAGTGCTTAAAAATTCAGCGTAAAAAATGTAGTTTAAAAATTCAGCGTAAAAAAGATTAGTGTTTCAAAAATTCTGTTTGTTAAAATATACTGTTTAAAAATGCAGTATCTAAAAAAAACTAAGTGTAAACAAATGTAACATAAAATAATTCAATGTATAACAATTCAGTGCTTAAAAAATCAGCATAAAAAAATTGAGTGTTTAAAAATTATGTTACTTAAAATACACTGTTTAAAAATTCAGTGTCTAAAAAAATTAAGTGTAAATGAATTTAACATAAAAAAGAATTAAATGTATAACAATTCAGTGATTAAAAATTCAGCATAAAAAAATGTAGTGTTTAAAAATTATGTTTCTTAAAATACACTGAATTTTTATGTAACTTCATTTTTTCTGTTTGAATTTTGTAAAAAAAAAAAAAAATTATTTTTTTTTACATCAAACTATGCTGACAATTGGTGTTAGATGTAATAATGTGAGCAAAATGTATGTTAAAAAAATCAGTTTTTGTTTTAAAATTGTGTGTAAAAAAAAAAAGACGTTTGTGAAAATACGATATTTTATTTTAGTGTCGTTATGTAAACGAATTTAACATAAAAAAGAATTAAATGTATAACAATTCAGTGATTAAAAATTCAGCATAAAAAAATGTAGTGTTTAAAAATTAGGTTTCTTAAAATACACTGTTTAAAAATTCAGTGTCTAAAAAAATTAAGTGTAAACGAATTTAACATAAAAAATTCAATGTATAAAAATTCAGTGTATAAAAATTCAGTGTGTAAAAAAAAATTACGTTTGTTAAAATACAATATTTTAAAATCCAGTGTCTACAAAAATAAAATGTAAAAAAATTCCATATAAAAAAATTGAGTGTTAAAAAAAATTTGATTGGTTAAAATTCACTGTATGAAAATTCAGTGCTTAAAAATTCAGCGTAAAAAATGTAGTTTAAAAATTCAGCGTAAAAAAAATTAGTGTTTCAAAAATTCTGTTTGTTAAAATATACTGTTTAAAAATCAGTATCTAAAAAAACTTAAGTGTAAACAAATTTAACATAAAATAATTCAATGTATAACAATTCAATGATTAAAAATTCAGCATAAAAAAATGTAGTGTTTAAAAATTACGTTACTTAAAATACACTGTTTAAAAATTCAGTGTCTAAAAAAATTAAGTGTAAACGAATTTAACATAAAAAAATTCAATGTATAAAAATTCAGTGTGTAAAAAAAATTACGTTTGTTAAAATACAATATTTTAAAATCCAGTGTCTACAAAAATAAAATGTAAAAAAATTCTATATAAAAAAATTGAGTGTTTAAAAATTTGATTGGTTAAAATTCACTGTATGAAAATTCAGTGCTTAAAAATTCAGCGTAAAAAATGTAGTTTAAAAATTCAGCGTAAAAAAAAATTAGTGTTTCAAAAATTCTGTTTGTTAAAACTAAGTGTAAACAAATTTAGCGTAAAATAATTCAATGTATAACAATTCAATGATTAAAAATTCAGCATAAAGAAATGTAGTGTTTAAAAATTATGTTACTTAAAATACACTGTTTAAAAATTCAGTGTCTAAAAAAATTAAGTGTAAACGAATTTAACAAAAAAAAATTAAATCTATCACAATTCAGTGCTTAAAAATTCAGCATAAAAAATTCAGTGTCTAAAAAAATTAAGTGTAAACAAATTTAACATAAAACAATTCAGTGTTTAAAAATTCAGTGTATAAAAATTCAGCATAAAAAAATTATGTTTAAAAATTATGTTTGTTGAAATACACTGTTTAGAAATTCAGTGTCTAAAAAGATTAAGTGTAGACAAATTTCAGCATAAAAAAAAAATCAGTGTTTAAAATTGATGTTTGTTAAAATACTGTTTAAAAGTCAGTGTCTAAAATTTAAGTGTATAAAAAAAATCAACATAAAAAATGTAGTGTTTAAAAATTCCCTTTGTTCAAATTCAGTGTATAAAAATTCAGTGCTTAAAATTTCAGCATAAAAAAATTCAGTGTCTAAAAAAATTAAGTGTAAACAAATTTAACATAAAACAATTCAGTGTTAAAAAATTCAGTGTATAAAAATTCAGCATAAAAAATTATGTTTAAAAAATTATGTTTGTTAAAATACACTGTTTAGAAATTCAGTGTCTCAAAAGATTAAGTGTAGACAAATTTCAGCATAAAAAAAAATCAGTGTTTAAAATT